>NW_009696034.1:1596-31365 GCF_000703405.1 Apaloderma vittatum
GTATACCCCCCCCCCTGCCTCTTCCTTTGCCTGGCTCTCACTGTCTAGAGCCCCATACCTGTTTTGCAAAAGCAACCAGGCAGGTGAGGGAGGCCGGGCAGGGATTTTCCTTCCTTTGCTGGCAGGCACCTGCTTCCACTCCTCCTCATCCTTTAGGTCCTCTCCTTTTGCCTGAGGACCAGAGGGGAGGGGATTTTCTGCTTCTTGTGGAGCTTGCTGCTTATGATTCAGGAAGTGGCTCCACCAATCTATCTCTCTCTCAGACTCCCTGATACTCGTCAGCTTTTCTCCTTCCCCCTTCAGCTCAGCCACTAGGCTGAGCAGATCGTTCACCTGGTCACATCTGACACAGGTGTCGTCTCCGCTACCCTCCGCTGCCAGTGTGCCAGGCTCTGGCACTCTCTGCAGCCCAAGGCTTGAACACCCACATGCTTGTGTGGGGCTTCTATTTGGATGCCCACAGTTTTTCTAACTGCCTGTGAACGGGTTGCAACTATAATTGGTTCTGCAATCAAAAGACCTCTCAAAACTACACATGGGTTTATTTTACAGCACGTTTAAGTATTCCGCTGTTAACACCAACTGTGCTCAGTGGGCAGGGACCAGTCGCTGCCCTCTCCAAAGCTTCTTATACCCTGAGGGCACAATTAACAGCTGGTTAACGTCGTTAACGTACACAATCAGCAGCTGGTTAACAGTGCTAATGCCTAGTTTAGCGGCTGATGGTGGCTCTGCCTACACTAGCTCGACTGCCCACCCTCCAGCTGCCTGCCCCCGGCACAGGCAAGCCGCTTTTCCTGGCTTAAAAAAAGCCCCCAAAAGAGCTTTTTGTTGGCCTTTTTTGCTTTAGATCCCTTCCCCAGTGCAGTCTTACCTGCCCTGAAGCCGGTCTCTGCAGCAAATGAAGAGTCAGTCATCAAGACCAGCAGCTCCAGTGCCAGCACGATCAGCAGCAGAGTGCTCCAGCACGGTGCAAAGACATAAAGATTGTCGATGCGTCAGAAACCATGGAAGGACCCAAGAACAGGGCTTCTCCCCAATAAAGGTGATGGGATCAACAGCGCAACTGAAGAGTGATTAGACCGACGCATGCAACATGGACAATGAACAGGAGGAGCTGGAAGCCCTTGTGCAGATGGAAACAGGTTGGGATGACTCATGCAACTGGAGCACTGCAATTGATAGCTATACACTCTCTAGAGCTTGATGATGGTGATGAAAGTCTTTACAGATAAGAATCAGAAGACAGGCCAACAAGGCAGATATCAGGGTGGGAGTCTTCAGAGTGGGACCAGCAAACCAGGACAAAGAGGCAGGTGAAGCTTTCTGTAAGCAGCTGGGAGAAGTCTCATGATTTCTAGCCATTGACCTTGTGAGGGACTTCAACTCACCAGATGTCTGCTAGAAATACAATAAAGTAGAGAGTAACCGTCTAGGAGGTTCCTGGAGTTTGTGGAAGACAACTTCCTCACACAACTGATGAGGGAGTCAACTAGAGAAGGTGCCCCACGGGACTTGTTTTTTGTGAACAGAAATGTTGGTGATGCAATGGTTGGAGGCTGTCTTGGGCATAGTCATCAAGAAATGACGGAGTTTCTGATTCTTGTAGAAGTAAGGAAGGTGGGTAGCTGAACTGCCACTTAGGACTTCTGAAGGGCAGAATGTGGCCTGTTTGGGAGCCTAGTTGACCAAATCCCTTGGGACAAAGCCCAAAGCAGAGCAATGAAGCTGGTGAAGGGTCTCAAGAACAAGTCTTACGAGGAGCGGCTGAGGGAACTGGTGTTGTTCAGCCTGGAGAAAAGCAGGCCTGGGGGAGACCTTACTGCTCTCTACAACTACCTGAAAGGAGGCTGGAGCGAGGTGAAGGTCAGTCTGTTTAACCAAGTGACAAGCACAAGAGGAAATGACCTCAAGTTGCACTAGAGGAGGCTTAGTCTGGACATTAGGAAAAATTTCCTCACAGAAAGGGTTGTCAAGCACTGGAGCAGGCTGCCCAGAGAAGTGGTGGAGTCACCATACCTGGAGGTATTTAAACGACATGTAGATGTGGTGCTTAGTTGGTTTAATGGTGGACGTGGTTTACAGTTGCACTTAATGACCTTAAAGGTCTTTTCCAACCTAACTGATTCTATGATTCTGTCAGTGGTGAGAGTCCTCTAACTTCCAATATCTGTTCTCAAAAGTGCAGCACTGATGATACTCAGTGCAATCTCAGATGAGTAATTTTGACTCACTCCATGGATATCTTTAGCATTTGGTTTGAACAAATGTTGAGAACACAGCCAGTAATACCGTTTGGGAGCTAAGTCTGAAGGACAGAAGATGATTGGCAGCTCATCAGAGAAAATACACTCACAGCAAAGGTGTAAGCTATATCTATGGAAAGGGAATGTAAAAAGAGGTCTCTACACAGAACATCTTGAGATCTGTTGGTGGTCAGCTAAGTGAATTTGTAAAGGATGAGTGAACTACCATGAGAGTGTGAAGGTCAAAAGCACTCCCAGTCCTGAAAAAGGGCAATAGAGAGGAACTGAGGAAAATATAGACCTTTCAGCTTGGCTTAATTCCATGGTGAAATTCTGGAGCAAATCATCAGACTGGCCATGTGCAAGAATCCAGATGATAACAATGAGTTAGATAAGAAAAATACCAGTGTGCCAAGAATTAAATCATGACTGAATCTAATTTTCTTCCAAAACTAAATACAAGTTCATGTGGCAGCAAAGACATTTCATATTTCATACAGTTTAACTGGCACAGTTGTGGATAGTGTTTTCCAAGATATTATATTATGAATAAGAAAGAATACAGTCTAAACAAAGCGATATATAGTCAGTGCAGAAACAGTAGGACATGCTTGTGTTTCACACTTGTATTGTTCGTAGTGTTGGTCAGGACTTTTTATCATTAGTTCTTTGCCAATTAGAGAAAAATGCATCATGTGGGGTACCAGCCTCCTGCTCAGTGAGTCTTTAATGAATTTTCAAATGGTGTGAAGGCACTGCTGAGCTTCTTTGACAACAAGGTCAAATTCCCAAATGATCTTGACGTCTGAAACATGCAGGGAGAAATTCAATCTGAAAGCATGCAAGGCAGGAAGAATCCACTGTACAAACACACAATATGGACTAACTCCCCAGGAAGTAGCTATTCAGAAAAGGAGATGGGGGATACAGTGAGTCACAAGTTGGAGCTGAGTCAACAATATCCTGGTGTGTGAAAAAAGCAAAAATGAACCTGGGATGTGTGAAAAGCAGCAGGCAGCCTAGAGAAGCTGCAGACATTGATTAGTATTTCTAATCATATAAAGGTTTTGCTGACACAGTAGCGAGAGCAGATCTCACAGAAGATGTGATCATAGATGAACTGTTTGCCTACAATAATGCTAGGGAGGTCAGGAAGGTGTCACAGGGTGAACAGCCCTGTAAAAAACAGGGTAAGGGAGACAAATATATTAAAAACAGGGTATGAGGCATCCTTTGCTAGGAATGGAATGTACACTTTTCTACATTATACAAAAAAACATGGGAATATTATGTTATATGATCACAAGCTCATTTGCACTTGCACAGAGGAGCCCAGGGGCACGGGGGCACTGGGAGAGCCCCTATACCAGCCCCATCCTGGGAGTGAGTGACTGACTGAGTGGGAGTGTGGTGTCTGTCCAAGGCTAAGCCACCTGTATTGAATTTGCTTCATAAGGTTTTGGTAGCAGAGGGGCTCCACGGGTAGCTTCTGTTAGAAGATGCCAGAAGCTTCCCCCACGTCCGATAGAGCCAACGCCAGCTGGTTCCAGGATGGACTCACCGCTGGCCAAGGATAACATAATTAAGAAGGGGGGTGAAAAAAAATTGCATTATTGAAGACGGAGAGAGGAGTGAGAATATGTGAGAGTGTTGAAGATTAAAATAGTTTACTTGTAGAATATTAGAATTAATTGTGGGATTGCTTAAAATTATGATGAATTGAAATTTGTTTTGCTTTATGAGTGACATTGCTTAGCATGAGTAGCCAGAAGAACCACAGCCCATGGGAAGAACTGATATTCAAGAAGTTTGTGAAGAACTGACTCCCATGGAAGGGACACTGCACTGGAGCAGGGAAACAGTGTGAGGAGGAAGGAGCAGCGGAGACAACATATGATGAACTGATTGCAACCCCCATTCCCCAACTCACCTATGCCACTTTGGGGGAAGGAAGTAGAGAATCTGGCAGGGAAGTTAAGCCCTGGAAGAATGAAAGAGTGGAGGGGAAGGTGTTTCAAGATTTTTTATTTCTCATTATCCTGCTCTGGTTTGATTGGTAATAGCTTAAGCTAATTTTCCCAATTCGAGTCTGTTTTGCCTGTGACAGCAGTTGCTGAGTGATCTCCCTGTCTTTATCTTGACCCATGGATCTCTCGTATTTTTCTCTCCCCTGCCCAGCTGAGAATGGGTTGTGATAGAGCAGCCTCATGGGCACCTAACATCCAGCCAGGCCTACTGCACCCATAAATCTGGATGAATTTTGTGCCACAAAACCAAGCCTGTCATCATGCTGTGAAAAGCAGGGCCATGGATCAATGGATACGATGCATCGACAGCAGAAAATTACAACAGTCACAAGAGTACATCTTTCCGTCTCATACAATCCTCTTAAGACCTCAGCTGGAGAACAGTTAGGGTAATTTAGGAAAGAAATAGGTCATATGGGGGATAGACAAAGAATGCTGGATTTTTAATTTCAACACAAGCAGTTTAGGTGAGAACGCTGCCTGTGAGAACTGTGAAGTCCATATCACTCAAAGATGTCTACAAGCAGGTTCGGTCATCATCATCTGCCAGGATGGCTTGACTAAAACTGATCTTGGCTTTAGTGAATCAAAATTCACTAAAAAACTTATAAGATTCCCAGTTACTGACAGATTGCAGTGAAGACAGACAACAATTCCCTGCAACAGCTTTCACAGAAAATGATGATGCAAAAACAATCATGTGAAGAGCCAGGGCAGCCTCCTCCTGAGTGGGAAAAATTCCTAATTACATCTGGTTTCAGACCTACAAGAGGCAGGCTGATTTCTTTGCCAAAAGCATTTGAGAGCTATAGTAAATCAAAGCAGAAGTCTCTAAAGTTTAAACCATGCAATCTATAGAATCATATTTCATGAACACCAAGCACCTTTCAAAATCGACAACAACCATCTAAAAACGACAAGAGATCGTCCTAAAACTCATAACTGCAATGGATTTATTAGCTCAAAATGTCACTGACATGGAAATAACACTTGATAAATATATTCTATCTATTTCATTTCTGAAGAAATATTTTATTTAAGCTCCAGTTTCTAAATACAAAAGAATATGCAGTAATAGACGTGGACCAGCAAAAATGCTTATATATAAGTAAATCTGGCTTTTTATCTAGGACTGAAAAGCCCTGTCAGAAGATGTAGTAAATGCTAGGGCAGCAGATCTTAATCCCAATAAAAAACTGGCCTTTTCTTTGTAAAGAATTTTATGCATTTTAAAAAAGAAAGACCTACTTCTGTCTTGTTTTTAAGCTTGTATATCAGAAGGAGAAAATGTTCAGTACTAGACTCAAGCGAAATTGTAGATGCAGCTCTAGAGACAGAATTATTAGTAAAATAACATTACTGGTGTAGGCAACATGAATGCTGGGTTCATGAGTTTCATACTGAGCTCATGAGTTCCTTACAAACTGATCCGGCTCTGAGCAGTCCTCTGAGAGGACTCTCCAGTACTGTACTAAAACCAAAAGGTTGTAGAGATCAGACAGACCATTAAGTGTTGTCAAAGAGTGCCTGTGAAATAGGCTGAAGTATCCTGTCTGATATTAGAGACTGCAGCAGGGACCAGGACCCAGTAACCTGCCTACTCCACCAAGCAAGGACTCCCACTCTTTGCCCTCCCATGTGGCTTGGTGGCTTTAGTTGTGAACCAAGTGACTTTTACACAAAATACCACATCCAAGTGATGGGGACCCAAGTTTGAGTCCTCTCATTCTGAGGATGGAATTGTAGGGAGGTCTCCCAGACTCCAGACATGCTATGGAAAAGGTAGTCAACGTAGAGCATCAACTCATCTCAACAGAGATGATACAACTCTTCTAAAAGAGATTAATTACTGTATCTGGGGAAAAAAAAAAAAATAGTAGGCTCCTACTGGGACTGAAGATGGACGAGAAACCTGGGTTCAAAGAAGAGGTGTGCCAGTCCAGCAGTATGGACACATCCTGAATTGCTCTATGGAAATACCTGCTTTTGAGTTAGAGATTCTACAGCCACATGACCATCTGTGGGTTTTACCCAAGTGATGTGCTCAAGGCAAGTAAGAAGAGTGTAGCAGAGAAAGGACCAGCCTGACAGAGCAGAGACACTCTTAAAAACCTGTGTTAAACTAGATCCTTCTAACTTTTGGTCACAGTTACCTTCATGTTAATATATTCTGCTGCAGCTGGGCGAAGCCAGACAAAACACATAGGGTACGAAGCTGCAGGAAATCAACTGTTTTAGCAATTCCTGACATTAGCAGCATCACTATGGGGAACTATTTCCCCCATACTGAAACTAGAGTTTTAATTCTCTATTGATTGAAGCTGAAACACAGAACACATTGCAATTTATGTGATTGATTTGTGTACCTTCAGAGAATCAAGTCACCTGTAAACCAAATTTTTTTCTTCCCTTACAGGTCCATGTTAGACAAATGTCTCTGTAAGCAAAATATCTTCTTTAAACTAAGGGCAAGATGTCAAAAACACTTATAACAAAAGTCGACAGAACTTCAGTGAAGCCTGAGTGGAAAACTTGACCTGATAAACACATTTGCTGAAGTTACAAGAAGGTAACTTGGACTCAAGAAAAATAACTTTTTTAAGACTGAGAAGCTACATGATTCCATACAAAAGATACACTTAGCACCCAAAAAGCCATATTCACCTATTTGTATATATTCAGAATGCACTTTTTCCCCAAAATAGCAGGTTAATTCAAGAGCCCGATGTAGTGTCCAATTCAAACAGCTGGGACGTGCTCCGATTTTCAGAAGGTGCCAAGCATTCCCCCTGCCAGAAGTACTAGTCCTCACTTGAGTGCAAAATGAGAAGCTTGAACACCCCAGTCACTTCACAAAAGAAAGACTGGAAACCCGTTCAGAAACTGGAGATGAATCACCTTAAGGAATAAAGCCAGAAGGAGGAGAGAGCCCTGAGTGCCTCTGGTGCGTGTGCTTGTGATCGACGTCTCCTTCAGTATTCGCTTTAAAAGCTTCATGTCAAAACTTCTCCAGTCTCTTGACAAACAGAGTTTTTGCTACATTCAGCCCAGCAGGAGAGAGTGTAATAACTTAGAAGGATGAAACTCGAAAGGATTTCTGGTTCATTTGAAATAACAGCAGCCATGACTAGGTAATAGGAAACAAAGTTCTTTTCATTGCTTTGAATCTCAATGATGCCATCTCAGGCAGGAATGATAACATTTGATTTTTCTTCCACATTTGTCATGCAGAGACTAAGTGCCTTGGGGGAGGGAAAGAAACAACAACTCACAGCATTCGTACATGTATATATTTATTTATAAGCCGAATGCCAAGGCTAAGGAGTTGGGGATATAATACAGGTGAGCCTTCCAATCTACAGCACTCAAAGACAAGAGCAAGTAATTCAGTAGCATAAAGCTTTGATCTGCTTTGTGTAAATATCTAACTTGTATTTTCTGATTTAAGTGCAAGTGGGCAACCACTGCCTGCCCCAAGAGTGGGCAGCAGCCTGGCCAGTCTCAGGTCTTCCTTAGTTTTGTCCTGCCACTGCTGTATCACCTCAAACTGATGAAGCAGGCTGTCATCTTATAGAGACACCTCTTCGCAAGCTGCACATGAAAGTTGTTGTTAGTAAAAGATTTGTTACCGTACGCCTTCCCCCCCTCTTCCTTTTTTATGTATTTTTGATGGCAGAGGCAAAGAGATTCAAGACTCCCCTGTGCACAGTATCTTCCCAACAGGGTATGTTGTGAGGAAATTATTATGGGAAGATACTTCCATAAAACAAGGTAAATGAATCACTTCTTCACCTTCCCAACAGAGAATGACTTTTACTTACAACACACTTACAAAGCCCTCTTGGTAAATTTAGCTACAGAAAAGATGATCTCCCTTTCTAGTCACACTGATGTCCTGGCCACTGTGCCAGAGGGTAGAGGTGGGTGAGACAGCATTTGGAAAACTGTGTTTCCAAAGCCATGCTGAGACATTGGGATGAGCCTGGAGTTCAATTCCTTTATTCCTAAAAAAGTTTTCACTTTCATGCATTCTCGTGCAGCCATGTCTCAGCTGGATGTAATAGTGCCAGCGTTTTGAGAAGAAAATGGCTTTCTGTTTCTCACAGGGTCCCATGCACAGAGCATCCCTTACAATCAGAACATGCAACTGCTCAGCCTGGGCAGTCACGGAGCCCTCAGGGAACGGGGGGCTGAGGTCTTTGCTGCTTTTCCAGCCTTAAACAGGACAGATCCATGTGAGGATCATGGATCATGACTAAGGGACCCAAGAGTACACTGGCATGGAGCAGGACTGAGAAAAGGATGATATTTTTCACCATCTTCTCCAGGCTGAGGAGGACTCATTTAATTTTAAAATTAATAAAAAAAAAAAAAGGACATTGGGAAATTTAGTGCAATGAAACTGAAACTGAAAAAAATGAAACTGAAAAAGTGAAAATGTATCAACTTTTTTTTTTTTTTCCACAGTAGGATGCAGTGTATGTTCATTTCTGTTTGTTTGTCAGTCAGAATCATGCTAGGAAAGGTTTATTATCTACTACCAGGAATATTTTATCGTGTCTGTTTAAATGGCTATGAAAGCACTTTTGGAGGCACGTGAAGCTCTATTTATGTTATAGGCTGCATCGCAGTAGCAGAAGACATATTTCTATTCACTTCTTGGGGGAGGTGAGGATTTTATTTTCCTTTTTAAAATGTGTTTGTACATAACACTGTCGGAATGTGCCAGACAATGCCATAACCACAAATTCTTTGTCCATAAAACAGCTCGGGCAGTGCCCCATGCCCAGGGACCACTCCTCAACTTTTGGTCCTGGGTTCCAGTGGTGGGAGGGCTGGAGGGCATCATCTCCTCTCGCACAGAGAGCTCAGGCTTCTGCTAGACCGTGTGTATCTCGCTCCGTGCATCGCATCGTGTGAGACACAGCCGCTACCAGCTGCTCTTTTGTGAGTGCAGATATTTATCTCACATTTAACCTCACTCAGATTTACCACCGCCTTTCCTTAAACCGGTGTGAAGTTTATCCTTGCTGCTCCTAAGGGAAAGTATTCAGAGCCCAGTAAAACAACTCCTCAGAATGACTATTGAGTATGAACTTCGGAACAAAACATCGCATCCAGGGATTTACTGTGATCTCCGATAGCACTGCCAATGCTCTGTTTCTGTTTTCTCACATTTTGTTACACTGCAGATGGGCTCAGCTGCTTTTCTGTAGCTGTACAGTGCTGTATTTAGGAGGAATAGGAGAATATGCGAGGTATTTTGTAAGCTGAGGATTAGACATGGCCAGGAACAAACAAATGCTCAACAGAAAACCAGTACGAAGTGGAAGACAGATACACAGAGCGTTTCCCTCAACCCAGCAGAGTACGAAACTGTTCACACCCCAGAAGGGTCCCCGTGGTGTCCTAAAACACGCATTTACGGAAATGATTCAGAACTTCCATTTCCTCCATGCTTTGCTGGCAGCACGGTTACCACTCAACTCCAAGGTTGCAAGTGCACCTCAGACAAAAATCAAGGGGTAAAATGGCTGATTTTAATACAGTAAGAATATTTTCAGGCTGGCAGAGGCAGACTCAGGTTGTGTCATTGTGAAGGGAGGGACCAAAGAGCATTTGAGAAAAAAAGTAAAGGCGAGCACAAGCACATCACTAATTCAAAGAAATCCTGCAGCCAGGATTTAGATGAGCACTGGTACAAAGTAATAGGTTATAAATCCTTGATTGCCTTAGAAACACTAACACAAATCATCTCAAGTTTGTTACTTACTGCCTGCCTACACCGCTGTCATACAGTTTGAGCACTCCAAGAGAAATTTCTCTGGACAACAGACCAGCAGCAATTAAACTTCAAAATCCTGTTCATGACTTTAACCCCTCAATCTTCTATACTTTGTGAAGAGAAAAATTTGTATTCCATTAAAAATTTACCAACAGAGCGGACTCAAACTTGTTCATTTGCATAAGGTGATTAAATTTTCAGAAAAAACCAAACACCCCAAAAAACCCCAACACCCAAAATCTTACATTATTAGAAGGGGCTGTGTGGGGGAGAGAAACTTCACTGTTTGCATTCAGGGTTTTCTACAAACAATTCTGTTAAGAGAGACAGAGATCCAAAACAGGGGCAAAGCCAAGCCGAATCTCTTCAGAACCCAAGCCAGGTTACTCCAACCCTGCTTGATTATTAGATGGAAATAAAAGCAATCAATCCAGAATGCTCCATCTTCGGAATAAAAGAGAAAAGAAGAGAGAAGGGAATTATTATCACTCTATTTGCAGTATAGAATACTGTCTTTTTTCTTTCCTTTTTTAATTTTTTTTTCGGTAACTTACTTTTACAAGTGCTCCATTAATAATTCATGTCGCTTCTAAACGGCAGGGCAGCCACTGCTTCTTTGTCGCCTTTCACAATGGCTGAGTGACAACGGTGGCTCTGGCTCCTGGCTACTATCTTTGACTATTTGCCGGGAGAGACACATCGCTGCCCTTCCTTTGTCATTCAGTCCCTGACACAGTTGTGACAAATGCTGGCAGGCCCTGTCATTCTTTTTAGCCTCCGATAACAGAAATCTGCCACTTTTTCTACAAGCAGTCTGCACTCTTGTGCCCCAAAGAAGAAGCTGTATGTAATGATGCCTGGTGATGTGCCGGGCTCATTCTGCTGGTTGATTTTCCTCTGGTTACATATTTGGATTGACCGCACTTCAAAAAGCACAGACTTTAAATGCTGCTCTGGGATCAGCACCCAGATAAATCTCATCTGATAATGGTGTCTCCAGCGGGCTGAGAGGGAAAAAAGAGGATGTCTGTTTTAGCAAAAACAATAGAAAATCATGCCAGATTTTAAGACACATAATAAAAGACCACAGATGGAAAGAACGGTATGTTTCCCCCTGGTGCTAAGGAGTACTTAGGCCTGAGCTGACTGGGCATGCTGTGCCTGGAGGAGACTCAGGGGGGACCTTATCACTCTCTACAGCTCCCTGAAGGGAGGGTGTAGTCAGGGGGCACGGCCTGAAACTGCATCAGGGGATGTTCAGGTTGGATCTCAAGCAGCCCTTCCTCACAGAGAGGGTGCTCAGGCACTGGGATGCACTGCCCAGGGAAGGGGTGGAGTCACCGTCCCTGCCAATGTGGTGGTGTTGAGTCATAGGCTGGACTTAGAATCATAGAATTGTCAGAATTGGAAGGGACCTTAAAGATCATCTAGTTCCAACCCCCTGCCATGGGCAGGGACATCCCCACTAGACCAGATTGCCCAGAGCCCCATCCAGCTTGGCCTTAAAAACTTCCAGGGATGGGGCTTCCACCACCTCTCTGGGCAACTTGTGCCAGTGTCTCACCACCCTCATGGGGAAGAACTTCTTCCTAATGTCCAATATGAACTGATCCATCTCTGGCTTTAATCCATTTCCCCATGTCCTATCACTATCCGACATCCTAAAAAGCCCCTCACCAGCTTTCTTTTAGACAGCTTGAGATACTGAAGGCCACAATAAGGTCTCTGACTCAGAGTCTTCTTTTCTGCAGACTGAACAGTCCCAACTCTCTCAGTCTGTCTTCACAGGAGAGGGGCTCCAGCCCTCTGAGCATCCTCGTGGCCCTTCTCTGGACACGCTCCAGCATGTCCATATCTTTCTTGTGCTGTGGGCTCCAGAACTGGACGCAGTAATCCAGGTGGGTTCTCATGAGAGTGGAGGGGAAGGATCCCTTGACCTGCTGGTCTTGTCCAGCCTCAACAGTTCTGTGATTCTGTAACGCTGAGCACTGACAGAGACATCTCAAAACCCATGCAGCAGGGGGCAGGAAGGACACACCATGACCTTCCTTCTGCGTTGAAGCATCAGAAACTTTGCAGAGGTTCATAACGAAAACAATCCTGCTTCCTGTTTCAGCTCATTGGAACTGGTGGGTTTGCTTTCAACAGGCAGCACAAAGTGTTGTGAGGCTCTCTCTGACTCTGATGGCAACTCGCAGCCCCCTCCCTCCCTGCAACAGGAGGGGCACACACTTGATGCACCCAGACAAAATTGCTTTATTCACCTCATGCCCAACATCGATTACGGGGTATCCAAAACCTGCTCCGGCTGCTGATTTCAGGAAGGTGCTGGAAGCCTTAATGAGTTTCCTAGTTTCCAGCACTTTGATCTTCCCAGATAAAGGGATGCAGGCAAGTGCAAGACAAGGATTAAGCTATCCTAGTCAGAGATGCCAATACCAGCCTACTGAATCTGCCATGCCCTTGAAGCTGGATCTAGTGCTTTAATGGTCTATACCCAGCATTCACCCAACAAACCCTCGGCAAGCATTCACCACACGTTGCCATTATAAACACCGAGGACAAGATGTTACGAGGGCATTCTTTTTCCTGTGGAGACACTGAATGCTGCTTCCTTTATCCTTAGCTACAGCAGCGCTGTTACCAATTACAAACACTAAAGGAGAACAGCTGGCACTTGTTGGAACAGAGCACTCCCTCCAAAGCCCGCTGAAGCCAATAGAAAAAGAATCTCCTTTCTTTCATTGGATTTTGGATCCGACTCAGAGGACTTGATGGTTTCGAAAGCAGGTGTGGGTTGTTTTTTTTTTTCCTGTTCCTTTACTTCTCTATCTCATGTTTGTGACTACAAATCATTTTTTCCAATCCATACATCCAGTAGCAGGAGGTTAGGGCAGCATTTTCCCCTCCATTTTTATAAAATAAAGGATGTTAATTAAAAAGCTGCACAGCGGGGCCAGAACTATTAGAAACTAGAAAGGGAGAAAGAATGAGGCAGAACAGCAAGCAGGGGTAGACTTTTTATGTCCTTTGCACATGATGTTTTTTTCCATTAAAGCACTTTCACGGCTGTTCCACAGCTTCTCAAAGCTCAATTTGTCTTGCACACAGATCTTACTGAAAGGTAATAAGCAACTCCTAGCTAGAGAGTCAATTAACATGTAATCTTTGACATTTTGAATCATCAGCGGCTGCCAGATAGGTTTCTCCTTTAGACGGAATAAAATCTATTGCTCGAGCATCTGAAAATTTGATTTTATGTTACATTTTTCCATATTCATTTAAACTGCTCCATCTTCCAGGCCCATGGTGGGAAAGCGCACTGAGTTTTGCCTCTGAATTATCAAAAAAACTCTTCTTGAGTTCAGTGAGTAACAAACTGTGACTGTGTTGGGAGATCAAATATTCCTTTCCTTTAAATCTTGTCCATTTGGGGCCAAATTTTCCTTTTCATACCTGTAAGGCTCTGACTGGTGAAGTGGCAACAGGTCTAGTGGCGACTGCAGCAGTTGCTGACACTACCCTCCATTAAGGGTTCCCTCTCTTGCTGTACAAACAGCTCATCTGCTCTTGAAGTGAGTGCTGAACCCAAGGTACAATGATAATATGACCTGAGATTACCTTCTATTATCAGAATGCAAACCAGAAGTTCAGCAGCTGCTTCACAAGGTGAAAACCGCGGGGAGAGTGTGAAAGGGTGCGCAGCAGAGGATTATCATCTCTACATCCTTCCCAAGTTGCCAAGAAACTAAATCCTTTATTTGCTGCTTAATAATGGTTTGGGCAGTTTCAGCAGAATGTATTACAGGTAAGGTACTTCACTGGGCAATGCAAGTACCTCAGAAGTCAACTGGCAGAGTGGTTGGACAAGAACTGCAATTTCTCAAGCAATTACCAAGGACCCCAACTGAGGTTTCAATTGCTACAGCTACAGACCTATTTAATATTTGTAAGTAAATTATGATCATTGCTCTACAATTTCATTGTGTATAATAAAACGGTGTCCGATAATTTATAATGTATCTAAATACAGCAGCTGCAATAAGCTCCAATTTGCTCAGCTTTCTGCACTCCTGTTGGATCCCCACCAGTCTCAACATGGCTGAGATTCCACGTCAGTTCAAACAGTTGTAATTATCTGTCCTTGAAAGATTAATAAAAAAGCAGGATTATATAAAAGGATTAAACATACACATTAAAATAACATACTAAGTAATGTCAGAAAAATTGTACGTGGACTAATTTCTAAATCTAGGTACGTCGACTAATCTCTAAATCACCTGTGATTTCAAAACACGTTAAACACATTTAGAAACAACATTAAACACATTGTTTAGCAATGGAGAATAATTGCACTGAGTTGTTACCTGTACCCAGAAGAAAGGCTACGACATTGCTGTAATGCAAACTTCAGTTATTCTGGGCCACCTGCCAGAGTCGCAGCTCTGCAAGTCATTCGGTTCATCTGTATGTCGTGCAAATATAGATATAAATTTGACATCAAGGGATGCCTTTGCGGTTTTCTCTTAACGCTTCTGAAAAAACAGGCAAGGTAATAGCAGCACTCATGAAAGAGTGATCACCATCATTGCATTAATGATGGTCACAGAGGAAAGGCTCAGGCTCAATGAGCTCGAAATTGGAAATGAGTTTTGTAAAAAAGGCAAGGAACAAATGGGAGAATCTGAAACCCAAATCCATGAAGAAGTGATTTACTGCAATTTTCTATGGACTGTATAATCCAGAAGTAGGATGGAATTCAAGCCTTTTGAGAGAGATCTCTGCCACATTAATATGTTCGCTGCATCACCACCACAAAGTGCCTCTCCCCGCTGTGCTCCGCTGCCCCCCAGTCGGATGAAATGGCTCACACCTGGGGGTCACTAGGTGGTCAGTTAAATCACACTGATAAAGCAGACGACTTCAGCCAAAGGACAAATCAAGCGGCACAGAACGTATCGTTGCCGAGGCAGAAATGTAACACGAGGAGCAGATGCAGAGAAGCTGCTGCACTCCCTGAGAGTGCTGCGCTGGCCAAGGCAAGGAAAACACTACCAGGGATTAACGGCAATACGGTCTGCATGCTGAGCAAGAATGCCAGGCCATCCAATGCATGACCCAAACATTGCAGCTGAGAAAAGTAAAAATGAGAGAGAATATTCAAAGAGTAATCCGGCAGGTAAGAGTTTACCATCTTTTATGAAGGGTAGATCAGTGTAAGAAAGTTCCCAATGAGAGAAGAAATTAGTTGTGGTCGGCGTTGCTGGTGTATGAGCAGAAAGGTCACCAAGGGTCTGGAGCAGGAGCTGAACAGACTGAAGTTTCTATTACACAGTGTTAGATGGAAATGCAGAATAATTACTTTTGCATGCTTGCAAAGGATTAAACCGATTTAAGTGGGATGAACCTAGCTGCAGCCCACTGCATCAGCTGTGTGACTAATTAATGTGCAGATTAGAAAAAAATTTAAATAGTTTACTTTGCATTAAGATTTCCTTTTCAAAATTTCAGTGACATCTTGAGCCTTAGCACAGACAGATATTCTGGCATATGTCTTCCAATACCTGAAGTTCTTAAGGTACATAGACGAACCAATTTTCTAGGCTTCTCTTTAACACCAAACAACTTAATTTGGTCTTTAGAATTGAAGTTCTATTTTTACACTACAAATTTTAAAAGTGTTTAAGAAAACAATGTTCAAATTACTTATAAATATACATAATGAAGTTGGGATAGATGTACTTGCTTTGACTTCTCTTAGTGCTTTGCAGCAATGCAAAGACCACAGAGAGCATTAGACATGCTTAAACGGTCAAGCTAATTATTCCCACACATTCATACTGCAGGAGCATTCACAAGCCTGACACACACTCGGGTCCAACTGTTTTATTCAGTCTGTCAGTCAGACCTAAAACTGCATGGGCAGAGCTGGGTCGTTAAAACAGTGTCCATCGACAGTCCCAGACGAGGCAAAGTGATGAACCAGGTTCAGGGTTCATTTAGGGAATGCTGTGAGGAAGAGGAGGAGGCTTGGAAGGAGGCACGGCTGCAGACAAAGCTACAGTGTAGGTTTGAGGTCCAGCCAGGAGACAGGGGCAGAGGCAGGACCGGAGAAAATACACCTACAACCAAGGTCCAAGGATCCTTTTAGGAAACAAGGCCAGACATGTCTCCAAAATATCCACATTTTCAATGTTGATCCCAGCTTCCAAAATACTTCTGTTGTCTTTTGGTTTCCTGTAATGCAGAGCGTTGTACCAACCATGATGCAGGCAAATACTATCGTTACCCACGTTAAGAAAGGAGAAATTAAGACTGGAAGCCCAGGTTGTGTTACATAATGCCTGATTTTCAAAAACTTCATGATTCTCAAGCACTTCACAGGGCATGCAAAGTCCTTCTCACCTCTGATGACCAGAGCTGGACATTTAGCCCTGTGCAAGCTTCAAGATCATTCCTTTTTCAGATCACCAAAAATTCATTTTCAATCAGAAAAGGAATTGCATCCTTATTTAAGTTGTGTCTACCTGTCACTAACTACAGAATGATACCACTTTAACCTCTATTTTTTATCTTACAAATGACAAATAAGGATGGCAAGAATAACTCAGAAGGATTGTGATGCTATCTGCAACCAGCAGACAACTTTATTACAGACAGCATCAGGAGTTTTGCCTCAGTGAACATAAGAGAGAGCTACACCTAGAGAGAAATGCTTTATTTAGTTGTGCACGCTGGGATCTTTGCAGGCTGTGTACAGAGCTGTCGTGAGGCTCTGTGTTATGCAAATAAGACTTGACCTTTAGACGCTGAGAAGCCAGCGGTGCAGCTCTTCGGCAAGTCCTGAGTGACTCTTCTGCATCAATTTTTACAGCAGCCTCATCTTGTTTTGCAGATATTGTGAGAGTCCCCCAGGCGGTTGTCTGTCAGGAGGGCAGCAGCCACCACCCATCTCCCACCTCAACCCACCGTGTCGCTGGATCCTCCCTTTAGTGGCGATGAGCTCCCAAGCTCGTTGCCATCAGACTTAGTTCTGCTGTTTGTGTGCTGATGCTTTATAATCACCTCATGCACAGCTAATTCTGTTTTTAATCAAACTAGCTGTTCCTCTCAATCTCTAAAACCTCCTGAGAAGTGGTATAATTCCGTCGGTTCCCATTTTCATGATACATGCTCCTAACACACTGCATGTCTAATTGCCAGCTCACATAGGCTCAATTATTAGTTTCTAAATCAGGTATTTAACTAGTCCTTTTAAATCACTGAGAGGGTGATTTAAACACAACCTCGTATACCCTTGTGGTGCCAGCCTCAGTGAAACAGTTTAGGTTTGCAGTAAATCACACAGTACCCAAGTCTCAGTGCCTTCTGTTTTATGAGCAGGATTTATCATCTCAGAAGAAGTAAAATCCTTTAATACACAGAATCCTTCCACATTTCTGAGTATGTGGCTAAAGCAAACTGCCTTGAACAAAGGTTGAAAAATGGACTGACCTAAGCATTCAGCATAACAAAGGAGCATCAGGAGATCTGAAGGCAGAGCAGAGCTGGCAAGGCGTGCTCTTCTGAATATACAGCACAAGGGAACAAGCATGAATGTCCAATTCAGATGGATCCTGGCTCAACTGGGAAATATGCAATTAAAGACAGTCTGGCTTTATGCTGAGCTGTGATGTAGGACATTCTGACATCCAGCGTAGAAATCTTACTGATGCCTCACAGCACGCAGTGCCCTCAAGTCTTTGTGAAGCAACTTAAGCATAAAGTACAGATGTTGTTAACAGCTAGTGAACAAGGCTGTGAAAAAAGAGAAGAAAGTTTGTAGCTTAAGACAAAATGCTTTCATTGCTTTGAGGAATGGGCAGGAGAAAAGAAGCCCTAGTGGCTTACCTATAGAATAATATAAATACAGGATTTTGCTTCTAAACATATTAATAGTTAAATCAAGACAGACATACTTCTCTCTTGCAACAGTACAAAACTGGGCTTTTCAAGAATATCCTTTACACACATTTTTGCAAGCACTGTTTACACTTGCCTTGGTGTTACACTCTTACCTTGGCATCCACTAATGTCTACCACAAGAGGCTAGAGAGTAGCTAAAATGACAAAATACATTGATTTTATGTATCTCCAGATGTTAAAAGCTGGTCCTGTGTAGACTCCTATGCTAAGAATACTAACTAAAAAAGTAACTGTTTGAAAAACAGATAAACAACTGTTCTTCCAGTCCCTGCAGTGGAAATCTCAGTCACCAGACTTCAAGAAGCAGCATGTTCTCACTTTTCCACAGAGCTACTGGCCCATACAACTGTGTGTGGCATGGTCTCCACGCTGCATCACATGGAGACACTGCGGTGTATGAAGATATAGCAGGCAGGAACGTCAGTTAAGAGCCTTTTCATGAGAAAAGCTTTCTTCCAGGAAACGTTCCACATATTTCGCTCCACCTGTCTGTGGGCTTTTCTGCATCTTTCTCACTTTTTGTATATCAAGAGGAAAAACAACGTGGATACCTGGCTTCTCTTGGCTCTGCCAAAAGATGTTGTGGTTCAAGCCCACTGGGACACAGAACCATATGGTCTTCAGCTCACTCCTTCCCCCACCCTCATTTCCACAGTGAGGTGGGTGGAGACCATTTCAACTAAAAAAGGCTCAAGGGTTAGAGATTAAGGATAGGGAGGGTAATAATCTACCATTTAATCTACCATCATTAAATATGACTCAATCTTAAATACCCTTCGCCCCTACCCCACACCTCCCATCTCATCCACTTCCTTCCCCCCCACCACCAGTGCAAGGAGAGCAGGAGATGGGGGGTTCAGTCCATCTGGCCATTATTTATTGTCCATGGCAACTCCTTGCAGTCTCTCCTTCCTGCCACGTGGTGTCCCCCCCACAGGAGGCAATCCTCTTCCTTCTCATGAATCCATCGGGGCCACGGGACGCCTTGGACACGCCCCTTGCTGATGATCGGGCTCGCTCCCTTCTCACATGGGGCTCTGCACGTACGGACACATCCTGGACGTTCTCGCGTCCGTCAGTCCCTCAGCCAACAGACACTCACCTTCCTGCTGTCTCAGCCACCAGGGGCCTCAGGGAAAGCTCCTGCTCTGGTAGCCTCCTCCCTCTGCTTCTCCCCAAGGATTCTTCTCCCTCTCTTTCTTCTCAGGTGATGTTCCTTTGTTCTCCTCTCACCTCCTCCAACAGAAAAACTCCCCAACATTAAAGACAGAACAGCTTAAAACAAGACAAAACCAAAAGAGAGAAAGAGAACAATGAGGTGACCTCTTAAATACCTTGACGGTTGCGGCTCTGATCAGCCTGGCCTTGGCCAGAGACAGGTCCAACTCTGCCTGGGAATGGAGGAGGCTCTGAAGTTTTGCCTAAGTCTACCCCCACTTTTTTTACAAAAAACCCATCAGACTCAAACCCATGACAATATCCCACTCTAATTCTCCATTTACAGACATGGAAAACCTGTATCTTTAAAACTCCTATCAATCTTGCCAACTTAAAGATCTTTGGGGCAAGGATTTTTGGTGTGATCTTACAGCACCTACCACAAGATCAACCAGTGACTAAATGTTGTAGGACAAATTAGTGGTAAAAGAAATAGGCTAATGTTAACTCTGGAATATGACATAGGAATATATTTCCTTTTTATCAGTTCTTGTCCGATCTTTTGTTGCACTTTTCTTCCCACTGTAACAGGTTTTTTTTAAAAACATGGTTAAAAAAACCCAACCTCAAACCAAAAAAAACCCCACCCAAAACCTAGTAAATTGCACATAGTGCATCTCGCTTAGTATAGAACACCAGGAACAGATTTTGTACTGACTCCCTGTTTTAAGCATGACTAAATGTTAGGTTTACTCAAAAGTAATTTCTTGAATCTTTACCCAAAACAGTTTTACTTGCTTCCCTTGTTTTCCTCACTTCAGACAAGGCTCTGGCGAGGCTATGTAGATAAATGCATTGCACGGAAACCTGGAAGTTCTGGTGCAGCTTCAAGTGAAACAAAAATAGTATCAGACGAATCACTAAAAACATAATACAACCACTGTGGCAGTCCCTCTGTCACATATATTCTGCTGAAGTACATTCAAATTTAAATTTCCTGTCATCTGTCAATTTGCTTTGGTTTTGTTAGTTTTTTTCCATTCTGACCCAGGAAAAATCAAAGCACTGAGACTGGATAAGTACACCACCTACAGCTTTGTCTGTGGTTTTGTTTTCGTTTGATTTTTCTTAGTTTTGTTTTTAAACCACATTTTAAGAGAGAGGGAGATAACCATAGCAGGCCACACTTCTAATGGAGATGCTACTATGTTAGCAAAAACCTTTTGACAGGAACAAATATTCCATTTAGGCAAATGGGAAAAGAATTTATTCTAAATAAGAAACACATTCAAGCAATACAAAACAAAAGCATCTTAGCATGACATTCCCAGCCCTAGCTATACCAGTGTAAGGAGCTTCATTGTGTCATCACCACACTCTTTACCACAGCCAGAGGGACAAGATGTCCTCCAGAGGGACCTGGACCAGCTGGACAAGTGGGCTCATGTGAACCTCATGAGGTTCAACAAGGCCAAGTGTAAGGTCCTCCACTTAGGTTGGAGCAATTGTCCTTATCAATACAGGCTGGGCGATGATGTGCTAGAGAGCAGCCCTGCAGAGAGAGACTTAGGGATGGACATGAGCCAGTGATGCACGCTCACAGCCCATATAAGGCCAATCACATCCTGGGCTGCATCAGAAGGAGCGTGGCCAGCAGGTCAAGAGAGGTGATTCTGCCCCTCTGGTCCAGTGAGACCTCACCTGCAGTACTGCATCCAGCTCTGGAGCCCTCAGCACAGGAAGGATGTTGACTTGTTGGAGCGGGTCCAGAGGAGGGTCACAAAAATGATCAAAAGGCTGGAGCACCTCTCCTGCAAGGACAGGCTGAGAGACTTGGGGTTGTTTAGTCTTGAGAAGAAAAGGCTCCAGGGAGACCTTATAGCAGCCTTCCAATACCTGAAGGGGACCTACAGAAAAGCTGGTGAGGGACTGTTGACAAGGGTGCATAGCAACAGGGCACAGGGCAATGGTTTTAAACTAGAGCAGGGGACATTTAGATTAGATGTTAGAAAAACATTCTTTATGATGAGCGTGGTGAAACACTGAAGAGGTTGCCCAGAGAGGTGGTGAAGGCTCCATCCCTGAACGCATTGAAGGTCAGGCTTGATGGGGCTCTGAGCAACCTGATCTAGTTGAAGATGTCCCTGCTCACTGCAGGGAGGTTGGACTAGATGACCTTTACAGGTTCCTTCCAGCCCAGCACATTCTATGATTCTATATTGGTTGGTATCAGTGAAGTCCCCAAAATGCTCATGATCAGCTGCCTCCTTCAGGTTGCCCAATACCTCTGTGAGCAGAAGGCTCAGCTGAAACTCTACTGTGCTTCAGGGGAAATACATGGGATTAAGTTAATGCTGAAGTTTCCTTGGAGTAGATTAGAGAGCTCCCACATGACCTTTCCTGCTGGCTAAGCTACCAAGTAAACACTACCAGACGGAAGAGAGGACATTGAGGACATTGTCTTTGGTGAACATGGTCTCTAGGTTCTGAAGTGGGCATCTGCCTAGCACTCCAGTAAAAAAAAATTGGTAATTTCAAGTGTTACTGTCTGCCAGCTGTTTTCTGACCTCACAAAACAACACAGTGATGCAATAAGAACTTGCAAGTACTAGTCTTTGTAGTAAAAACTTCTTGCACTGTGGCAGTGCCCAGGAGTTCAAACCAACACCCAAAGTACTAGAATCACCCAAACAAAAATGGAAAGCATCTCCACACTAGTGGTACTGCACTCTATTTAGTGCAGGCTTCACCTGAAATTCATTATTTAAAGATTAAAAATCAACTTGAATAGCTAAAACCAATCATGAGGTAGAATGTCACTATCTAGGCTAAGTTTGTGGCAAGTGAAGGGTGGCTGGTTTTGCTTGATAAACTGATTGGCCTTTGATCAAAGGGTAAGAAGCATACAGAAAACTAACTTCTGACTTAAAAATATGGGATAAATAATCCAGACTTTTATACATCAGTTGGAGAATATAATTTACTAGTATTCCTGAGCACCACTCACTCATCCTGTTTCTGCTGAAGCACGAACCAGCAGCCACTGCAGTGAGACAACACAAGCCACAAGGTAAAATCAGCAATGATTATTTTTCTTGAAATTCAGGTGTTTATTACAAGTCCTGAACTTTTTACATGGTGAAAACTGATAAAATAATAATTCCCCAGTTTCTTAACGTGCCCTAGGATTATACACTTCCCACTGACTACAGTCCCACTGGTGAAGACTGCTTTCATCAGCAACATGTTCTCTTTAAATATATATATATATATATAATTTCCAGTGCTGTCAGTTTGGACTGGTTGGTCCTAGCACAAAATACCCCTGTGCTGGAGCTGGATGTTAGCTTTCAGACAGAATAATCTAAAAAGCCAACTACCCGATACTTCTGTCATCACCAAAATTGTAAATCTTATTTTCAGAGAAGGCATGTCACAGAACATGCATCACAACAGCCACCAAAACTTTTCCACTGATCTACTAACGTATTTTTCAACTACTGTGAGGATAACAAAAATTCAGGCTCCATGTAGCTGCCTGAAGTTTTGTTGTTTCAGCAAAAACTGACATACTACTTCATTCCCAATAATGCAGAGACTTTTGGACTTGGACCTCTTTATCATATCTTGGATTTGAACTCTTTAACTCATTCAGTTACGATTTGGTAAAAGAAATACTTGATTACTACCATTTGAATTCAGATTTGAACAAGCTACCTAGCACTAAAGAAGCCTGTACTCTATTTTTAATGCCCAGAGCCCATTCAGCCCCGAAAGTATTTTCACTCCTAATGATGGCAGTAAAATAAAAGCTATTGAGGCTAATCACAAAGGGGAACCATTTCCAAAACAAAATGTAAAACTATTTACTAGCTCTCTAACCCACTGTGATACTCTGTCCTTTATTTTATTGCTAGCCAATAAAGAATATTACAGATGAGGCAGCTCCTATGGTCTCATTCTCACGTATCTCAAGTGTTCCTGTACAATACACTCACCGTGTATTTCACTTGGGTGCACAACACAAATGATCCCTTTTTTTCGCAGGAGATAACATTCCTTGAACTGAAGAAAAACACATAGCAAAGCTTGTTCTATAAATTCCCATTGGTTGATTTCATTGCAGAACACTGAAGACATTTTGATCCCTTTTAATTTTTTTAGGCTAATAAAGCTATATCCACCTATCCAGAAAAAAAATACAGCATTTAAAAAATCAGGTAGAACTCTGTGCAATGTATTGACTGTAATTTTCCTCTTCATCCACTTTTAGCAAACGAGGCTGTAAAAAATAATTTTACAGAGAATAAAAAGGTCATTTATAGCACTGTCAGAGATGTTTGGTTTGTGTTTTCATATTTTATTGGCAACCACTACTCATCAAGTCTTGCACTGGACTTTTCATGAAGAATAAATGATAAAACAGAAGTGACAATTTTGCTCTTATGGTGGCGTCCCTGGTGGCAGGGAGGCTGGATTAAATGATCTCTAAGGTCCCTTCCAGCCTAGGCCATTCTATGATTCTATGATTTAAGATCCAATCAATGTCCATCCCATCATTTCCTTCAGAGTAAGCTCTGACAATCATCTTTGTTAGGTGTGGCTCTGAACATAAAAAGGTCTTATGCCATTTTGTTCTCCTTTGCTGTTATTAAATGCCCAGAAATCTGAGGTGCAAAAGAAACCTCTGAGGTCAGCTGCCCTGTTCTTTCCACCAGACTCATTCCAAATAAAGCGACTCAAGAAGAGGAGCTTCTACTGTTTCGGGTACTACCTTCCAAGCTAATAACTGTCCCCATCAGGACACTAACCCTTGTATTTGGCCTAATGTTTCTTTTCCTCAATGACAACCTCATCATTCCATGTTTTTGTATCACACCAAGTACTGTCCGTTCTCCTCTGGTGAAATTCTTAAATATTGATGATCAGGGTACACATGGGCACTTGTTGTCAAGCACCTGGTCAACTGATGTAAACCTAAGTCAAGAGAGAGGGGGAAAAGGACAAAGAGTATTTTCAGTAACTCTTAGCTCCACCTTTTTCCTCACTTGATTGCTGAGGAGTCATAGGCTGACATGAAGTCAGCTGAATATAGCAGAAAAACTCTATTGAGTTAAAGTAAAAAAAAAAAAAATAAAAAAAGAGAGGCCAGTCCAGTTTCACCAGGCTCTACTAAGTGTCACCTTCCTCTGAAGAAACTGTGGCCCATGGAAGCAGGTTGTCCCTGAAGGACAGCAGCCCAGGGGCTGGCCACAACCCCCAGCCTCAGCCCTGGCGCCCCTCAGGGCGGGGAGTCGCAAAGGTAAGAGCAATGTGTTTGTGTAGGAGAAATTTATCTTTTTTAAACTAAGATCATAGAATCATAGGCTGGCCTGGGCTGGAAGGGACCTTAGAGATCATTTAATCCAACCTCCCTGTCATGGGCAGGGACGCCACCTGTCGACTAGATCAGGCAACACGTGGGGACCGAGCAGGAATCGAACTATTGCCACTCCTTTCCTTCATCCAAAGGGCTTATAAATGAATGTAGGCACCTTAAACTTCATTGAGAGAGCAGCTGAATTCACTCTGGCACATAGTGCTGTCAGAGCAGGAAGATGCTGACCAGCCAGAGTCAGTCGTCTCTTTCTAGCGTATTTATGCTGAACTTCAGCTCCACTCTGAGGGCTGAGTCTGTACCCCTCAACAAATATCTGTCATAGCTGACGGCTTTTTATCCATGTGGCAAGTTCTTCCTGTAAGTATCAACATGTTCTGTACTCTAGAACATTCTTCTGATTAATTTGAGAAAAGGTGATCAGGTTGGCCATCGGCAACATTCAGTCCTGTACAAAGCAGAACTTGAACCCAAGGGTTCAAATCCAAGGAATTATATTTATATATAAGCAGAACATCTTTATCCACGAGTATTTAACAAGACAGAAACACGTGATGGTTTCCTTTCTCTGCCTCAGCCATCTTGAAGACTCACAAGGGGAACACAACAGACTCGACCAGACTATTTTGTCAGTACCACACAACAGGGGCTCGGTAATTTGCACTGTCCTACTGCTTTTAATCACTTAAAGCTCATTACAGGCAAGCTGAGAACATGAACACATGAAAGATCACCCAACAAATTACCTGGACCTTGTGGAATTATAGGGGAGATGAATATGACGCTGTGTTTCTATGTCATAATATCAAGTGTGATACTCTCAGGATGCGCCAAAATACATCTCTGTGACTGAGTCAACATTAAAGTATTCCAAGCTGAAAACTTGTCCTTGTTTCAAAGGAGCAAAAAAAAAAAAAAAAAAAGACCAATCGAGTAGTGCTGCTATTGATGGAAATGATGTCTGCTCATGATGGGAAAGCTGGAAATACGAACTGAGAAGCTGTCAAGCCATGTGCAGAACAACTCATACCTCGCTGTCATTGCATTACAAAAGGGAAAAGCACATTTGCAGATTGATCACATTACGAGCAAAGACTACTAGCAGTACCTAAAGAAGCCACACTTTTGCTAATGATGCCATCTGCAAATGAGCTCACGTCTCTCCCTGATTAAACTTTCAGATACAGCCCAAATGTACCTACAAAACACCAAAACTGTTATCTGCTATAAAAACCCCAAACACAAACCACAAAAGAAACTATAACAAGCCATATAGTATGATTTTGTGTACACCATCTGTTTCACTCAGTTCTGCTAGATGCACTCTGATAAGTCATTATTTTCAGATCAAAAGGATTAAAAAACACAAATCAATATTCTTTCCAATTCAATACTAGTTGCACGGTCCTTAGTTGAACCTCACTGTTCTCACAGAAATATAACTCCACATCTAAGACACGGCAAGACAGGACAGGATTGCAGTCTTTTAGGTTTGCTTTTTTTTGATTTTGTAGAGCACATATCCATGTTGTGAGCGAATTTACTGGAATATGAAAGGATTTTTCTTTTCTTTTATTAGGACTGAGTGGATTGAGCGCCATACTCTATACAGCAGTGCTAGGATGCTGTGTGGACTCAGAACTTTATG
Organism: Apaloderma vittatum; assembly: GCF_000703405.1. Classification (NCBI taxonomy): domain Eukaryota; kingdom Metazoa; phylum Chordata; class Aves; order Trogoniformes; family Trogonidae; genus Apaloderma; species Apaloderma vittatum. Next base: position 27,803 of record NW_009696034.1, read on the forward strand.
ACTTTAGAAGAGATTTATTAAAACATTTTGTAAATCTCAGACTTGCAGCTAGGTCATTTCTGTAATCTTGTCTGAAAACATGCCATTAAAATACTCCAATATATATACTCAAGGAGTGCAATTCCTTATTATAGTAGGAACAATTGGTCTTACATTATAATCTCTGTAGTACTCGTGTCTCTAGCTGTGATATCATACAACCCAAAATTTCAGATAAAGCAGGTACAGCAGAAGTATGCAGTTCCTTTCTTTTTTCATTCCATGGATTTTGCAGGTGAGTGACACAGATGCAGCACAAAGCCCCTGTTAGTGCAGCTTCGTGTAAGCCCAGATGCTACAACAGCTGGTTAAAAACCATCAGTGTCAAGAAACAGTGCTGGGATTAAAAGGAAGCACGACCAGCCCGAATCCAAACCACATCACAAAGGAAGGCAGATCCCATCACCTTCTCTATTCAGGAAAAAGAAAACACCCTCTGTGGATATCGTAAATTAGGGATATAGAAAATTTTGGAATTTCCCACACTCTCTCCCGTGCCTTTTGCCCTGCGAGGTCCAGATTTTCTCCTTTGTGTACAGATGCTCACACCACTCTGTAACATGAGGTCCTTACAGAACTACTCTTCCTAGTTAACTTCTGTAAGACCTTTCAAAGAAGTCAGCTTCAACCATCATAATCTTACCTTCCATTAAATAAGAATCTGATGCCAGGAAAATGACTTGCAGTTTCCTTATTTCATTCCTTAAAATCTTTGCACCATTCCAAGCACTATCTGCCCTCTGTGCTCAACACATTCCCAGCAACATGTGATGAATTCTAAGCTGTGCAGATCAGACAGCCTGGCAGTTACTTGATTTACGCACGCATAAGCTTTTAAAGAGTAGTATTTGCCAAGCATTAGCCTAAAGCTGGGATACTCCTCAGGTGTCAAAGGAACATTCACTTTGCAAAGAACAGTAGCTTACATTAAAGAGGAAATACTTATCTCCTCATAGCATTACAGATGTGGCACACTCTACAAAGAGGAAAACGTATTAATTTAGGAGGCAAGCAATCAGCGTGCAGTACTCAACACAGCGAAGTCCTGACTTACACCACAGGTGGCTCCACCCGTGGCATTTCCAAGCAGAGTCAGGAAAAAACACGGAACTTATGAAAAGACCTGAATTGAAAAGTATTTCCATAATAATAATTAAGAAAATTACACAGAAAGTTAAAAAAATGTTTATAATTTATCATAGAAATATAAGTGTAACTTGTCAACTACAAATTATAAATTGCAGCACGTATGCATGGCCATGACATGCTCAAAATAAACAGAACCAAACCTCTTCCTCCAAATACAGACACACCTCTCATAGACGTAAAGTTACTCATTCTGTCTGACCTAAGAACTCTTGAGTGATGCAAAATACTTTTCCGTTCCCCTCTCCCCAAGATTTCAAAAGGGTTTACATTAAGAACACAGCTGTTACCATATACAATCGTGATGCTCTTCCAAATGTGGGCATGAATACTTCATGAAATTCTAAGATAACACTCTGAGATTGATTTCTTCTGTTTTCGACAATAGAAAGCATTATTCTTGCAAATCAACACTGAATTTTAAACTAGTAATTACAAAACCAAAGTTTCTTGCACAGATGAATCAAGCTGATACATTTGGTGCATCAGTTTCTATCACGTTGCATATATTTACAAAACACTTTATGGGTCATTCTAGTCAAGTTTATTGAACACAGAAGAAATCAACACTGACATTTGTGACCAGCTCCAGCCAGTTACACCAAACAACAAAAAGGTCTCCATCCTACAAAAGTAATGCCCCTGAGGCTGCTTCTGCACTCTTAAGTTTAAACCAGAGGAAACATAGCTACAACCAAAGTCTTTCGCATTACCAGATTTAAATTAGCTACCACTGAATGTTTGCACTCTAATGTTGTACAACGTTAACAGGACCCAGCAGACTGAGAAGAGGCAACCAACCAACTCCCTGCATTACATCAACTTAGAAGCTTTTTTCCACCTACCCAGAATGCCCCTGAATAAGTTCAATCACACAGAGAGGTCCACCTAGACTTCATCATGCTAATTTCTTGATTAGAGACTACTAACTGCAGGAATAATTTGTCAGAGTCAATGCAAAACACCAGGTTTTTAGTTAGCTGTGAAAGGGAAGCCAACACTTAAGAAATCAGAGCATTAGAAGAAAACATGACAGTTTTATTATTAATTAATAACTTTTATAGCTCAAATTTAAAAATATTAAATCAGAAACAATTCAAGAGTCATGAAGAAAAATCTGGAACTATATACATGCATAATTAAGAATATCTAGATTCTTGTCAATATTTACTTAACATTTTGTACAAGTTCTTTCACATAATCATATTTACATGTCTGTTTAAAACATATGAACATACATCTCTCACAGCATTTACAAATCATCTTACTATTTTTTTTCTTTAAAAACAAAAGAATATCTCATTGATTTGACAGATTTGGTTTCATCATATGGCACTGGAAAGGTATTTATCCAGTGGGATGGCAAGAGTCATCATTCTTCAGTTATCTAAATAAAAGTCATCCTACTGGTACCCAGAATTATCATATATGGCTTTAAATACTTCCCAAACTCAAAAGATCATCTCACAAGTACAAACTACAGTTCATCTGTGGACTATTTCTCATCAAAATCATGAGCTTTTGCTTGGGTTGGATTGACAACTCAGCAAACACACCCAAAGCATGTTTTCAGAGATAAGGAGACCTAATTTAAAAATAAAACCAACTCTGCTTCCAGTTAAGTCAAGTACATATTAAGTATGAATAAAATGTGATGCACGGAATTTTCTAAACATTCTACCTATCTGTTTAGATGCTTTATTATTGTGGGATAACATGGGTTTGGACAGACAATATTTGTGGGCATTTACAGGAACCAAGTGAGAGATCTCCGAAGAAGGGGAAGAGTACTTTTTCCTCAAAGTACGAACATTTTTTAGAAAAAAAAAAAAATCTGAGGAGATTGTGTATGTAATATGTCCAAGTGACTGACACAATCCAACCAGCCAGATTACTACTAGTCAGATCACTACCTAGTAACAAAGTCTCACTTCACAATTTAACTGAGAATCAGCTTGCTTGCTTTTGGCTAGAAAAAACCACAACCAGCTTCTGGCTTTGGCAAATCAGGCAGCCGTCTTCTCTGAACACTCTTCTCTAGAGTTCCTGCACCGCTTGTTCCACGGTTTGTTCTTCTACAGGCTGCACAGCTTCCTGAACATAAACTATGAATTCTGAAGCCTCTCCACCCTGCGTGTAGACAGTCACTGTCTCGATTCCCTCCACTTCATCTGATGAGACTACCAGGTGATGCTGCTCCGCCAGCTCCACGGAAGCCTGCTGCAGCGTCTCTTGAATCATCAAAGTGTGGTTGGCTGATTGCTCCTCTTCTTTCACCTGAAGAGAAATTGAAGAGGTGACAGAAATTTCACCTTTCCAATAAGTACTTGGTATTGTGATGATTAATGGAAATACAGCGCAGAAATTAGAAATGAGAC
>NW_009696035.1:0-21637 GCF_000703405.1 Apaloderma vittatum
CAATGGTTGGACTCGATGATCCCAAGGGTCACTATCTCTGGGTGACTAAATCTTGGTGACAAATCTTGGTGACTATCTCTTGGTGACAGATACCCCAGATTTGCATGTGATTGTGTGTCTCTTGCAGCGTGCCTCAAGTTGCTCAAGATGGTAACCCCCTTGTGAACTTTTCTGCCCGGAATGGTTTTGAAGCTTCTGGTGGTTTTCATGGCAAAGCTAGAAAACTAGAGCTGGGAGAGGGGGATCACTGCCTGGGAATCAGCTCTCTTGGATCCTGTTAATGTTCCCATCTCCACATTGTCTCCTAGCCCCAAACCTGTTGTCCACGGGAGGATCTTTTTGATATTTCTATGTTTTCTTGTAAGCAGAAGGTTAGAGCTACCTACTGGGTTGAAGAGGAAAATAGAAGTGCTTGGCTTGTTTCTGTCTTCCAGAGCGAAGACAAGTTGAAAGTGCACACTCTTTATTGGATGCTAAAGCTGTTTCCTCTGAGGAAGTGGAAGATGGTACAAGAAAATATTCACTTAATTTCTAGTAGTAGCAGGGTTTGCAGGACGTAAGAAGCATTTGCAAGCTGAGAAGATTTAGAGAAGTGATCGCAAGGGTAGAAATACAGATGGTGTGTGGGTCAGCACAGCATCTGAAATCCTGTCCCTGCATGCATGAATTGAAGGAAAAATGGTAGCAATACTAACATATAAATGCATATAGAAGTTTATCTACAAATAATTTATATATGTAGAGGTCCTCTGGTACAGCAGTTAGTTTCAGAAGTAGTTTGGCTGAGAACTTATGGTTTGCTGAAGAGTTTTGCAAAAACAAGTAATAGATATATTTGTTTCTTAAGTTTTAACATTTTTGTTATTTTACCTGTTCATCTCAAGGGCCTTACCTATCTTGGCTTTGTAGATTTGGGAAGCACCTTGCATGTTTCAGATACTACAGCAGACGATACAGAAATATGGGGTTTTTTTCCTGCTCTTTGAACATTCAGCCATTTATTTTTTTTTACCACACTGAATTTGAGGTACTTATATTTGAGTGTTGGCCTTTTAGTCACAGCCAAACTGGTGGGAAGGACAAGTAGAGTCCAGTTCTGGAAGTGCCTGTGCCTAGCTGTGGTGGAAAGAAGCATCATTAACTCTCATTAATGGCGCTATTAAATGAATAAGTCTTCTTTACATCTCGTTTTGAGGAACCCATTTCTCTTAGTTTTGTATTGGCAATAAATCAGTGACACTGTTGAGGGAACTTTTTTTTCCCATAAGAGGTGAAATTTGGCACTCTGGAAGGAGACTCTCCTATATGAAGAGCAGATAGGATGGTTGTGATGGTAGCTGGGATTGCTGGAATTCTCTCATATCTATAATTTCTTGTGTGCACACTTGTTTCCTGGGCTGATCTGCTGTAAAGGCCATTGTGTGTTGTAGTGGCTGGGCAGGGATCCTTTCTGAGGGCTAATGATGCTGGAAGCTGTCCCTTTCCTTTTTTCTTCCTTCCACTCAGTTTTTCTTTGCCTGTTCCTTCCAGCTTTCTGGAGTGGGTGCCACCTCTTTATGTCATGGTATATCCGTGAGACAGATTCCTTTGTCTGGGTTTGGAAGTTTAAAGCGAGCGGAGATGTTGGGAAAGAAACTGTTGGTGGCAGTGTCCCCCCCAGTTGATTTTTGATTGCTCATCACTCTTGCCTGGGCTGTGTGAGTGTCACATGCGATCCAGTATCAGGCAATCTTGATTGAAGAAAGAAAGGCTTTGCTCATCATTCACGAGGTGATTCTAGCTGGGGGAAATGAAATCTGAACAATGCTTGAATTTATTAGGTATTCTCGCTTGAGATCCTGTTTTCTGAGATGAATGGAGCCGTCCTTGCTGGCAGCGCTGAAGATCTAATGTGGAGAAAGAGTTGAAAGATAAGGTTGTACTTGCACCTACATGCTATATCTTCAGCTCCCTTGTCATTGACCCATCCACAAGTAAAAATACCCTCTCTTGTCTGTTTGCAATCATTACCTCCTATCTCCCAGGGCTCTGCCAAAGCCCTAGGACTGTGTGGTTCCCCAGGGCAGCCCCACCAAACCAGACACACAGACCTCCATCCTAGTTCCTTGCTGGGGGACATCTGTCCCCCCTGCCATGTTTCTCTCTCTCTCTGTCTCTGGTGTCTGCCACAGGGCAGCCTGGAGAAATGTAGCCTTAAGGCCTCTTGTTTTAAGTGAATTTCCTTGAAGGAATCAGACTTGATTTAAGCAGATCATGTAACTTCTGCTTTGTTTGCTTGAAACTTATTGGCACAGAGTTGCCCATGCTTTGAACGATTTCTGTCTCGAGGAAGAGCTAAAACTTGTCATTACTAAGTCTGTACTTATCGCTGAGTATGTGACACATTCATGAGAGTCATAAAAGTTAAAAAAAAAGAACTGCTGTGTGCAATGAGCATGAAAGTTATTGGAAAGCTGGAGTGATCTACTTTGAATTCACACTAATGGGTTTTCCTGATAATTTTCAATTGCTTTTATTGAAGCTAAGGATGATTCTTGAAGATTTTAGTGTAGCAGTTAGCTAGACTGCCTTTTCTCGCTTGCTGCTTCTTGTTGAATTTCACCCACTGATTTCAATGCTAACTATAAATGCAAGTAGCAAACAATATAATTAGGTAGATTAAATCTCTCCTAGCTACAGGCTTATTCACATGATGGAGAAATGTTGGGTTTCTGTGCCCCCCCTCCCCGCCTTTTGCTTTGGAATAGTGTCTCCTGAAATTCTTAAACTAATGAGCAGACTAAGTGAAGTTGTGTATTATCTGTTTTTAAATGTATACAGAAGATCGCTTGTAAGCCACTGAAGCATTAGTAAAAAATGAAAATAAAGGCAGAGTCATCAAGATCAATTAAAATAAAATCAAGCGCTTCCTAATTTTGTTAAAACAGAGTGCTGGTGTTTGCCAGTAACTTGCATTTGTTTATTTTTTTCTGCCCCCACCATTTGGTTGTGTATTGAGGAACCCTTGCTCTGTGATCCCTGCAGAAACTTGGATGTTACAGCTACTCAGTTTTAATTTTGTGTATCTTGGATGATTTTACCTCTTACTGACTTAGCTTTGCTTCTTTCTTGGTTGCACTTAGGGTTTGTGGCAAAAATCAGAGAAGGAAGTCCCCGTAGCTTTCCACTGGTGGAAGGTACGAGCTCCTTCCCTTTCTCTGGTCCTGGGCACCTTTCATGCTTCCAGCTTTGAATTCTTGTGTTTATTTGAACTCAAGCCCAGCATAATATCAAATTAAGCTTTTTGGCTTTTCTTGAAGTTTCAGATGGAAATTCATTGGAGTCTTTGAGCCTGGTTGTGTTTGTTTATTTTCCTTCCAGGCATCTCTGTTTGAGATGTGCTGTAGCTAGATGAGGAGTAAAAGTAGCACAAGAACCCTGTTCTTTTTACTTTTTTTTTGGCTAAAATATCCTTCCAGGCCCTGATCTGGGTAGGGTAAGGCCTTTGGGACAGACTTGTGTGTCTGAAGGGACTTGATTGCCCTCCATCAGGCTGTGTGTAGCTGCAGCAAGTGCCCCTGTGGTGCCTTTGAGAGGATCAGGAAGCCACCAGCCTTCCCTTGGAAAAAGCTGGCTGTAGGAGCCTTCCTCCTTGACATAGTCAGGCAGAGGTGAGTGCTGATGGGAAATGTGTTTTGGGGTGTGTGCATGTGTCTCCGTGTGTGTTTTTCCTCTTTCTGGTTGTGGGTAGCTTCCCTGGGTGGTGAAGCACCCTCACCTACCGGGCTGGCACGTGGGATGGGATTTGGACTTCTGTCAGGGTCTTGCCACCCAGGGTAGGTGATGCAGGGGGTGAAGCAGTGCTTGGTGACCAGATTTAGAGCATCGTGGCTTAGCCAGCCCTGAATTCAGCTGTGTTTTTAATGGGGCTGCCCCACACTCAGCGTAAATATGTGTCTGCCCATGTCTTCAAACATGGCCCAGAAGTGACAGCGTGTTGCACCAAATCTTGTCTTTTATGGGCTTCTCCTGCCAATCCATTGGTTCAGTGAAATTGCTGTAAGTGTTCAGCATTACTCTTGCTTGTGTATTGGAAGACAAGCCCTTGGACTTGTTATGAATTCTACTTTGACAGTAGTTGCAATGGCTGTGCATTGTGTAATTGAGCAATCAATTCCAGCGTGCTATAGTGATGTTTTCAGTGCAGACACATGATTATAATAAACTGTAATGCTCTTTCAGTAATTAGACAAGTGGCTGTAAATTTAAAAGGCAAACTTTAAAAGCATGGGAACTTTCAGAAATCCAGTTTTATTATGATTTTAAAAATAATTACTTTGTTTTAGCTCTCCTCAGAGTGCTGTAATTTGGGACAGGCACAGCTGGTGTATGTACACCCTTCCACAGCATCTCAGAAATCCAGTCCTGCTGGTGACTGGTGGAAAGGATTTTGTTTTCTTTTCCTGATGTGGGGAGAAGGGACTAGAAGTAGTAGGGCAGCATCACAGCTGAATTAATTTTGTTTTCAGTGCATGACACTTAATTGGAAGATTGCTTAATTCTAGGAACTGCTGTTCTGCACCACCATACCACATAATGTATTTAGGTCATGGTTGTAGCTTTTGGTCAGAGTACCTGATTGCATGTAACATGACTGTTTTCCAGATTCAAGTGGTGATTTGTGTAAATGGTAGGTAACTTTTGACACAGTGTTGCTCAAACTTTCCTCTGTACATAGGTTTGCATGCACCCTAGGAAAGTGTAGCTGAGGAAATACGTTAAAACAGTGGAAGACTTCTACTTTTTTTAAAAAATAAATATTTATTTCCAGATTCGCTCTCCACTCCTTGTGTACCTCTAGTCCAACCTCTATTAAGGTTGGAAGTAGTGGAAGGGAATGGTAAGAGATTAAATTTGGTTACAGCTTTAGCATCATGTCTGTCTCTGTTTGTAAGATTACTGGTTCTCAAATCTAAATTCTGAGTGGGATTAAGTAGCATGTTCACTTGTGAATCCCTAACCAGAAATTGCTCCCTCTTACTGGAGCCTTCTGGGTTGTTCCCCACCTGGGTCTGTCTCTGAGCTGCAGTGGTCGAGACGACCAGTTATTTTACAGAGGCCCATGTGGCAGGAGGTGGTGTGCTGGCTCCAGCTGTTCTTACCAGATGCACCTGGTGCATCACTCACAGTCAGCTATGTCTGCTCTGGGAGACACCAGGGTGTGGGAAGATACGTGGGATCTTTCACGACTGCGTCTTTGGAAATCCAAGGATGGATGATGTCCCTGCCCATGGCAGGGAGGTTGGATTAGATGATCTCTAAGGTCCCTTCCAGCCTAGGCCATTCTATGATTCTATGATGAAACTTTGGCATGTAGGGCTCTCACGAGTCGTGGCCGAATGATAGCTGGAGCAGTTTTTTTTGGTTTGCCAGGGGCTCGGACTTCAGTCTAACCCGTTTACAGGCTTCCATATCTATATTTAGGGGTGATGAGCTGATGGACTGAGAGATGGTCAGCCTGCTGTAGTCATCGGGAGGGCTGGCCTGTTGCCTGCTTCCTCGATGTCGTTCATCTGCCCTCAGCGGGATGGACCCCATCCCAGCTCATGCAGTGTCCCCGCTGCCTCTCCCCTCCCTGTGAGCGTAGCTGTTGGGACACTTGCAGGGCCACAGGGATGGCTTTGATTCCTTTGATTTTTTTTTTTTTTTTGTGGGGTAGAGGTGCCTGCTATCCCCTTCTTCCTTTCCCCTTCACTGCCTGGGGGGTGATGCAGTGTTAGACAGGTTTCATGCATGGTGATGCTAGGATAAGCTGCCTGGCTGTAAGTGGTTACAAAATGTATTAGTCATCCTCTGCAGCTGAATTTTGGTCCTCATTCTGCAGTCTGGGGTAATACTAAGTTGTCCTATTTGTTCCAGTTTACTGAATGATTTACAACCAAAAGCTTGGCCTTTCTGACTAACAATTTTCATATTACATCTAATGGCAGTTGTGCTTCAAAGTAGTGACTTGTGGTCTGTAAGAATAGTTGGTGTTGGATTGTGAGCTGAATAATACTTTTGTGTTCTGTCGTAAGAAAAAAGTGGGGTTTTTTTTTCACCTCAAGTGCAATTGTTATTAAAAATACTAAAAAAAAAAAAAAGTGCAGTATGTGTCCTGCCTACAGTTACAGAAGGCATGTGAGTTGGGAACTAAAATCACAGAATCATTTAGGTTGGAATCATCAAGTCCAACTGTTATCCTTAACCATGTCCCTAAGAACCACATCTGCACATCTTTGGAATACTTTCAAGGATGGAGTACCGTGTGATGATGCTTGAGAAGAGCTGCTCCATAACCTTTCCCAGCATTGAGATCAGACTGACAGGCCTGTAGTTACCCACATCCTCCTTCCTTCCCTTCTTGTAAACGGATGTCACATTTCCCAATCTGCTGAGACCTCCCCAGTTAGCCAGGACTGCTGGTACATCATGGAAAGTGGCTTGGTGAGTGTTTCTGCTAGCTTCCTCCAGTACCCTTGGTGGATCCTGTCTGTATCACAGAATCACAGACCCATAGACTTGTGTGGAGCAGCAACTTGCTAAACACTTCTCCTTGGATTATGAGGACTTCATTCTGCTTCCAGTCCCTGTCTTCCAGCTCAGGGGGCTGAGTACCTGCAGGACAACTGATCTTATAAAAGACCTGTGGCAAAGAAGGCATTAAGTATCTCAGCTTTTTCTTTATCCTTTGTCACCATGTTTCTTCCTCCATTCCATAAAGGATGGAAATTCTCCTTAGCCCTTCTTTTAGTTATTAATATATTTATAGAAACTTTTTTTTATTGTCTTTTACAGAGGTGACCAAATAAAGTCCTAGTTGGGCTTTGGCCTTTGTAATGTTCTCCCTGCATAACCTTTTGACATCCTTGTAGTCTGCCTGAGATGCCTGCCCCTGTCTGAGTTCCATCCAAAGCTCTCTGTTCATCTTCTTCCTACTGGCTCATTTTTTGCACGTGAGGACAGCCTGCTCCTGCACCTTTAATATTTCCCTCTTGAAGAATGTTGAGCCTTGCTGGACTCCCTTACTGTTTAGGACTGCCTCCTAAGGAGCTCTGTCAACTAGGCTCCTAAACAGACCAAAGTTTACACTCCAGGAGTTCTCGCCTTACTTCTCTGAGAATTGAAGACTATTGTTTCTTGATCGCTATGCCCAAGATAGCCTCCATCCATCACCTCACTCACAAATCCTTCTATGTTTACAAAGAGCAGGTGCAGTGGAGTGCTTTCTCTAGTTGGCTTCCTCACCAGCTGTGTGAGGAAGTGATCTTCCACACGCTCTGGGAACCTCTTGGACTGTTTCCTCTCTGCTGTATTGTAGTTCCAGCAGAGATCTGCAGGTTGAAGAACTTCATGAGGAACATGAGAACAAGGGCTAGGGATCGTGAGACTTTTCCTAGCATCTTATAGAATATTTTGTCTGCCTCTTCATCCTGGCTGGGTGGTGTATAACCAGATTCCTATCACTATAGCTGCCTTGTTGGCCTTCCCCCGATTCTTATCCATAAACATTCAACCCCATCATCACCATCATTAAGCTCTAGACAATCAAAACTTTCCCTTAATATACAGGGCTACCCCACTGCCTCTCCTTGCTTGCCTATCCCTTCTGAAGAGTGTTTATAGCCATTCAGCGCAGAACTCCAGTTGGGTAAGCAATCCCACTGTTTTTCCGTGCCGGTAACCATGTTATAGTCTTCCTGCAGCACAGTGCCTTCCAGCTCCTGTTTGTTGCCCATGCTGTGTGCATTGCTGTAGGTGCACCTTAGCTGGGCTACAGATCCCACCACCTTTTTGCTGGGAGAAGCCCTAATTCCTACATGATTATTCTCAGGTGCTTCCATGGTTATCAGTAACCCTGGTGTCTTTGCAGCTGCATGGATCTGGAGACATTTAAAACCCGTCTGGACACGTTCCTGTGTGACCTACTGTAGGTGATCCTGCTCTGGCAGAGGGATTGGACTAGATCATCTCTAGAGGTCCCTTCTAATGCCGAACGTTCTGTGATTCTGTGATCTCCACTGAGGCAGAAGACCAAAGGACCTTGCTAGCACACTATCCCTCCAACACTGGCATGCCACCTCCAGGCTTATCTCCAGCGAGCCTGGTTTTATCCCTTTGCCCCTTCAAGTATAGGGTAAAGTTCTTTCAGTGAGCCCTGCTAACTTCTGAAGGGCTCACTGCAGGGCTTCTAACTAAGATTCTTTCCTCCTTAGAGACAGGTGTAGCCCATCTGTTGCCAACAGCCCCAGTGTCCTGTAGACCAACCTGTGAACAAAAACTCTCAAAACTCTGCCGGTGACATCAGGCTAGGAGCCAGGTATTGATCTCCCGGCTCTGCTTGTAGAAGGACATCTCACAAATTCTTTTGCACTCAAAATAACTTTTGCCTAATATGCATTTTATTCGTACCCTGAGCACACCGCAGGGCAGATGAGGATCGGCTGCAGTGGCGGCAACACTGTGGGCTTGCTTTTCGGGTCCTCCCAAGCAATTTTTCTCCCTTTTTGTTTGCCACTACTTGGTTTGCGAAGGCCTGTAGTCTGTTATTTAAGAGCAGTGAACATGTTTTGACTAGTTTTTGTGGGGCACTAGGTGTGCTCTTGAGTACTCGGTAAAAAATAATAATCGGAGAACGCTCAGGCTCCATTTCCTTAGTGAATGCCGTTCTTTTTCGTGGATTAACGTGAGATGAATATGTTGCATAATGGCTTTTCTGTTGTGTGGCCCTTTCACATAATAAACAGGTTGGCCACAGGCTTTGGAAATGCAACTTAAATACTACCCGGGCAGCAACAGAGAGGAAATTGTGTTCATTTTGGTCCTTCTTCTGCCAAATAAATAAATAAATAAATAAATAAAATAAGGGGCCTGGTGACCTTTGAGGTTGGCATTTTTGTTTTTGGCAAGTCTGATACAGAAAGGGTTGCTAGTACAGGCTTGGATTTCTGAGTCAGGCTACCGTGCTGACAAAGCAGAAATAGTTTGAGGTCTGAAAATGCTGCCTGAGTATTTGAAAATAGTTTGTGTGGACACAAAACTGTTTACTGATCACTCGCTGGCCACGTGCCAGTTTCTCAAGGACAAGGTGGGTTTTATTTGCTTTAGAATCACAGATATACTTGGCAGGGTATCAGAAGATAAAAATGCTAGGAAGAGTCTTCTGGTGTGAGTCCTCATTTAATTAAAATACGTATAACTTTAGCCTAAATGTGTGGTTTGCATCTTGCAAACAAGCTGGTAAAATATTTCTTACTTTAAGAATGGAGTCACGGCATAAAACATGGTCCCTGTTTTTTTCAAGTATGCTTCCTCTTGTACTACTCCCTCAGCATATCTGGTACAGTTTCTGCAATTGCTGCCGAGTAAATTATGGCTTCCTGGTCCATGATGGTGAGGAGATGTGACTAACCATAAGTGGCACTGATGAGGTTTGTAATGACTAAAGGAAAGAGATGCCAGCCAGCGTCTGCCCTCAACAGGAAAGCAGAAAGCCCTAAACCGTGCAGTTCCAGCCCAGTATTGACAGTTGGGCTGGAATTAAATTTTATTTTATTTTATTTAAGAGTTCATTAAGTTTTTTTTCTGTACTGCTCATGTTCTGGAATTTTTTTAAAGGTTGCACATGTGAAATCTTCTATTTTAACCATGTTGAAATAAAACTTCCCAACTTCCCTGCTCTGCTTGGCTGCATTGCTCCACTGGGATGGTATAAACGAGACAGTTCTCCTTTGCCTTGCCCCTCATTAGTATTAAGATGTCTAGTGACAGCTTCAGACCCTCCCCACACCGTGTGTTTGTTGGCATCTTGTGGTGCAGCTAGACAAAAGGCAGGATTCTCTTGGTAGGGATGGCTGAACGTGGTAGGGTGTGTGTTTCAGTCCTCCTTGTCCAGCAGGCTGAATCAGCAACAGCCAACTCAAAAAATGTATTAAAATGGGAAATAAAAGCAGTAGAGCCAACTGTTCTCCCTCTTCCCTTCCCCTCCCCATGTCTTTTGCACTTAAAATGAGGTTTTATACATTCCAAAAGTAATTTCCCTGTCTGTTTAGCATACTTGAAATGAAAGAAAAAGTTGCTTTCTATTTAATACCCCTCCTGGTGCTCTCCAGGGCAGCTGGTGGACATTTTAGGACAGTGCCTCTGGCAGCCAGGGCCCCAAAACAGTGTAGCTTAACATCTGCTGTCCATGCCTGCTGGATGCTACCCAGTGAGGGACACGGTCCCCTTGCTTCCTGGGGGTAGCTGTTGCCCATTTGTTGGAGCCGTGGTTTTGGCAGTAGACTGAATGCAACAAGGCTGGAAGGATGTGTGTGGACTTGGTTTTCCTTCCCTTGTGGCAGATGACCTCTGACAACGTTCCCCAAGAGAGTGCATGCTTGCTCAGAACAGCATTTGTGTGTGGAGATGCAGGGACTAACTATGTTTTTTTCCCCTCTGCTATCTCTCCAAAGAAAAGTACGTCTTTTGTAGCACTTCTCTGTACACAACACTTAAAGATCTAAATTCATCAGGGTCATCTCTCCTCCTCTTTCAGAAGATGCATGCACGCCTGGCGCTGAGGTGGTTTCTCTCAGCAGCTTCTTGTCAATGAGTGGATTAAAATGGGCCCAGGCTTGCCTGGGTTTGCAGAGGGCCTTGGTCACAAAGGTGTAAATTGCTCCATTCCATCGAAAAGCTCAGGTTTGCAAGTCCAAGGGTGATGAGTTAAATGTCGCTATGAATTCTTTTAAAAAGCTAACAAACAAAAGAGAAGCAGCCCCAGGCTCTAGCTCTTTTCATCAAGGCTTATTTTGATGTCTCTCTGGAGAAGTGATGGGGAGACTCTGGCCTTTATTGGCTGCCTCTCTCTTAGGGAAGGAGGTGTCCATGTTGTTTGGACGCGCCCGTCCTGCCACGTGTGGATCCTGGAGGGTCAGTTTGGGCCACACTTGGTCTGAAGCAGAAGCAGCACCTGATGTATAGTGCCTCGCTGAAGTGGCACTGGGTGTTTGTGACGGTGGGGATGGCACCTCGTGAGCACAGGACTCATTCTGGGCAACCTGTGATGATCCTCTTCAACCTTGTTAATGCTGACCCTGCTGCAGGGACTTGCTCTAGTCACACCACCAAATGAGGCCTGCCGCTCCTTCAGTCGCTGGCTGAGATCCGATGGAGGGTGCTCGGTGATGAAAGTGGCTGCTGAGGTGTAAAATGAGAAGTCCTTTGTATCTGCAGTCTGTGTCGTTTTGTATCTGCAAGTACGTGTTTTATCATTTTGCTCTGAATTCTCTTGATGTTCTCCATCTGGCTTGTTTTTGGTTATTGCTGCCAGAAAGAAATGATTCTGCATAAAAGAGACTGTTCCAGGGAGTCCGAAGAGACAAATCAGTGTTAGGAGGGGTGGATTTAGTGACTGGTAAAGATGTTAAGGTAGAGTGAAGAACTGGTTTGAATGGGAGCTGGACACAGCAGATTTTAGCTTTTGTTTCCAGAGGAAGCCAAATGTACTCTGAGTCAACTGTGTCCATGTGGGAGGTATGCCTACTCTGGTTTCATTATTTTCTTTTGGTTTAGGTTTTTTTTTTTTTAGTGTGTGTTTGTCTTTCAATAGTGTCCCAGCTAAATTACCTAGATATGTTTAAAACCAGAAAAAAGGTGTAAGCAATAATAAGGTTAGAGGCCCTTGTCTTTTTGGAGAGGGCTGAGGGTGGGATCTCTGTTCGTAGAAAAAATGAGTGGTGGTGTGCTTAGTGAAAGTCATTAACTCTGGACATAGCCTGGTGGTGGTGGCAGGATGACTGCGAGGATGGCTCTTGAGGAAGGTATTTTCTAGGCTGGGGACTCAAGCTGGTTAGCTCAAGTGTCCCTGTAGAAGAACTGTTGAATCTAGGGCAGGAAGCTCTGGTTGGCCACCTGCAGAGCAGCAAAGATTGATTTAACAGGCAGCTGGTGTCTGGGATGTCTGGTGGATGGGCAGCACTCAGGAAGACATGTCTTGCGGCAGCTACCCAACAGCCTGAAGTTGAGACTTTGTGCACCAGCACTTTGCAGTCTTCCTGCCAGTGTTGCCAGCAGACCATAGATCATTGGTCTTTCCTGCCCAGTGTTTAGGAAGGAGAAGGAAGACGGGGACTTGTAAACTCTGCTTGGTAAGGAAACGTTTTGTACCATTTGAGCCAGTAAAAGTGTAGCCTTGAGGGATCCCAGATGGCTGAATGGACTGGGTTTGGAACGTCTGAGTAATGAAGGGTCATCCATAGTGCTAAAACTGCACCACTGCTAGACTTCTTACCCTCCTTTTCCCCTGCAACAACCCCTTCTTTTGCCAGCTTTTTTTTCCATCTGTTGCCCAGTCAGATCTCTATCTGGCTGTGAACTGAACCAAGCATAATTGTCAGGCCTCACTTAGGCAAATCTGTGAAAGGTCCTACAGGGGATTGGTGGTGTTTTCCAGGTGAAGAGGCGAGAGAGCTGTCTGCTGTTGCCATTCTCTTCCTTTCATCTCCCATCAGACAAAAACATTAAAACATCTCCTGCTGATCCATGGGGTGAGGTGGACCACTGGGCAGGGTGCTGAGATCATGCAGAGATGCCTCCTAAGTCTGAGCTCTGCTGTTGACCTGTTGCAATCCTGGGAAAGTTAGATTGTGGCTTTCTGCCATGGTTTTCCCACCATCCTTTCCCTCCCCCTGCCCCCTCCTTTGCTTTCCTTTTTCCTATTTAGGCAATGAGCCATTTGGGAGACGGAAATGCCTTTGGTAATATATATCCAGCATATTCAGACTGGGAAAGCTACCACAAAACTAGTAGTCATAGTGAAAAAATCAGTGCCTAGAACTTTTTTTTTTTTTTTCAGTAGCAGATAACATCTCTTCACTCTGTCCCTGAAAGTACAGGACTAATAACCGTGCATCTTTCATACTTCACAGAATACAGTGCTATGACTGAGTAAATTGTCATTATTTTTTCTTCAATAGACAGCTAGTGAATCTGTGGATATCTAAAGCAGGATAGAAAGTATGTTGTTTTCTGTTTTGCTTTCCAGGCATTTCATGTCGAGAGAGACAGAGTGAAAACACAGAACCCTGTTCTGTCTTTGACTTAAACAGTGGGAGTCTTTAATAGTTTCTAGTTGGTTTGGGTTCAGAAATCATCTAATATGAAGAAGGAACATTGACATTAGCCTTTTTCTCTTCTTATGTGTTTCTGCAGTGATTTGCCAGGCTTCTCTATTGAGGTGGCTTGATGATTTTTATCCTGGAAAGAGCTTCCGTGCCAGATAAACATTATCCCTTTTTTACAAATTTATCTCCATCCCTGGAGCCTGTGATTATTTAGCTTACAGAACGCTGTATCAGTAGGAACAGCATTACTTTGGCTACAAATTGAACTTGGGAGACTTTTTGCTTAAGAACGTTATATATTTTATTATTTATTTTTAACTGGGGAGCTTGCTTCACTTTCTGCCATTCTATTTTTGCAGGTCAGAAAGCGCATTACTCCCATCGCTTTTCATGAGGTGTAGACCTAGTCTTTCCAGGGAGTGCAAAGAAACATGTTGTAGAGTCCAAGTATTCGGTATGCAAAATTGATTAGTCTGCAGCTTTTCAGTGTTGGTGGGTGGCAAAGAGAGCTGATGGTAAATATGCATTGGATTAATAAAGTGTCACTTATTGCACTGGTGTGTGCAACTTCATAGCAGAGTATTTCTCCATGGCCTGTTGCCTCAGGCTGGTAGGATTTCAGAGTCAACTGAACGAGAAGCAGATTGAAAAGTTAATTTTGGCATGGGGGCATTGTCTGGCACCACCAAGAAGTGGTACCATGGTGAGTTTTCACTTGATAGCATGTTTAAATCTAGCCTGATGTTTCAGTGTAGCAACTGAACTGTGAGTTAATAGATTTTATTTTTTTTTCCCCCTCCTGATTTAGTTGCTCTTTCCACAGCTGTCAGCATAGGATACTGGGAGACTGGAGAAGTTTTCCAAAGACTTAATTGTGTACAGTGCACAGGATAATCCGAGCTTGCAAGTCATGAATCACGCATGCTGCCTGTCTTCCTTAATGCATGATGTTGCCCCATATTCTGCTTGCATGCCGTTTAGCTGGGAAGCAAGCTTCCAGAAACAGTCCCCCAAAAGACACATTAATACACAGGCCGGAAACTGTGTTAGCAGGAGAATTACATTACTGTGGAATACATATCTTCGATAATTAGTGGGGGGTAGGAGGTAAATGAGCTGATAGGATTTCTTTTGCATTTAATTTGCATAGTTCTTTGATAATGTTAAAGCATCCCAGAGGAAAAAAAAAAAGGCACCACAAAAAGCAGCACGTAATACCACTTGCCTTTGAACCTTTTCCAAAGAAAAATTTTGCAGTAATAACGTGTGCAGAGGAGGAAAGAGGCAAGTAGTAGGTGTATTAACTGACTTGGAGAGAGTGTGGGTAGGCTTGAAATTTCTAATGTTCTGCAGATCCTGGCAGTCTACCAAGGATTCCCCTTGTCCCCTCTGCTTTTCAACACGTATAAAGCCCACTGAGATGAGAAATAAATAGCACATTGCTATCAGACATGACTGGGAATATATTTTAAGTCGTGGATTCAGTTTGAGATCCAGTTAAATGCTGCAGTGTTGTTGCGCTGATGAGAAGAGCTGTATTTTAAAACCCTGAGTATGTAAATGAACTTTCTGTCATCTACATGAGAAGAAACAGGACGAGATTTGGGGTCACCAGGCTCAACTCCATTTACTTGCTGATCCCAACAGGCCATTTAAAAACAGAACAGTGCAGTAGCAGTCTTAAAAATATTCTTATGTTGCTTCCTTGGGGGAAGATAAACAACTGCTTTAATACAAATAGTTTCACAAAAAGAGGGAAAGGAAAACAAGGAGGATGTGTAAAAAACGACAAGTAGTTTGGAATTTTTGGCAGATAAACTCTTTACGTGGTCTAAATGAAAAGAATGTGTAGGTGGGCTCAGCTGGTGGTGCTGATGTTTTTGTTGTGGCCTCCACGCGGAGACCTGGTAAGGGGCAAAATCTTGCTCCCAGGATGATGTAGCATTTACTACCTGTTGCTGCTGCTTTGCGGTGCAGCCTCTGCAGCCTCCTCAGTCTGTTGGCTCTGGAGACAAGTCATCTTATGCTTAGAATGAGGCGTCTAGGTTGCTGTCATCTTCATTTCATCTTTCAGACCCATACATACCTTTCTGGCCTGTGATCCTCAGCCTCTGATATTTGTTATCTAGCAGTATTTTGAGAAACTACTGTTTGTGGTTAACGTGGGTCGTGTTTTGCAGTCTTGTGGCGTTTTTTTGATACTCACATGGTAACAGCCATCAGTTTACCAGGAGAAACAAAGCTACAAGACCCTCAGCTGTGCCCTGGGGATGGGCGACCCTGGGACTCCCTGAGGAGCCACAACTCTGGACAGTGTTAAAGCAGAGGCTGCATTCTGCATGAAAAATGCTGTCCTGCCCGAGTGTTAGCTGGTAGTGTTGCTGTGATCATAGAATGATTAAGGTTGGAAAAGATCTCTAAGATCATATAGTTCAATGGGACCCTAATGGTTACCACATTTATGAAGTGCCCTGGGAGCTGGATTTGAATGAATTTTAATCTCAGGAGATTGAGTTCAAGAGAGTTTCTCCCATCTATGATTTCTGCAGTTCTTCGTCACATTCATCTAGTTAGCGATTTTATTATTATTTTTAATGCCGACACGTTTTTCCAAAGCAAAAGCTGGCTCTGACAATCTGAGGGTTGGTTTCTGAAATAGAAATGCTTAGCCATTTCATGTTGCAAGTAAAATTATACCAGCATGTTAATAGTTTGACAAGCCTGTTCTTGAGCAGAGCTGTTAAGCAGATAAACAAACAAATAAAAACTCGACTCATGCTTATATGTTGTGCTTGTGATGTTTGTTTTTTCCCTCCCTCTAAAAATGTTTTTAATGAAAAGAATGTGGCTTGAAAATGTCCTCTCGCTTCTCTCATATAAATTAATGTCATGCAGCCCTCCCATATATGTTGTAAATGCTTAGGGTATGAACGCTCCATACGTTATGAAAAGGATACTTGGAGTAATTTTTAACAATATTCCGAAATGACTGGGGTTTAAATTTGGCCTGGGATACTAAGCAGCCCACACTTCCCACAGCCTGCAGTTCTCTTGCTTTCCAGTCCCTTAGGAGGGTTACGGAGAAGCTTTTCCCATCCCTGCTGCAGCAACAGCAAAGCGAAACATGATCGGCTGCTGCTCTGTAGCTGTCGTGGCCCAGGTTTTCACAGGGACCTGTGGAGGCACCGGCAGGATCCCATAAAGCTGCAGGGGAGGGGTGGTTGGGCTGGTGCACTTTAGTCATCACGAGTGGGCCAGTCTTACAGGGGGGAGGAACGTCGTCTTGAGAAAAGCTGTGAAGCTGAGCCCTGGGAAATTTCAGGCTGCTCTCTGGAAACAGCAAGCCCACCAGGAGTTTGGAGACTTAAAAAGGCAAATAGAGCAAACTTGCCATAAAACATGTGACGTTCTGTGGATTTCTTGCTACTTCGCTATTCCGTGTGCCGCTTTTTTTCTGCTTGAGTGTGTTCTGCCACCATTTCAGTGTACCCGCTTTGCTGTGGAATGAATGGTGACATGTATTGCACTGGTTTTTAAAAAGTCTCTTCTTCCTCGATTCTGCTTTGTGTTGTGAGGTGTTTTTTTTTTTTTTAACTCTGACACGTCCTTGTTCCTCTCTTATCTGTAACATGTTCTTTTTGTATCTCAAACTGTGCTTCCCCACGTCCTTGGGCCTTTCAGGACCTTCCATAGAGCTGTGGAAAATACAGGCAAAGCCGAGAGGAGGCATTTTTCCTCCTCGGTGTAAAGCATTTTTCCCTCTTCCCTTGGTGGGATGATAAGTCTCAAGGAGAACACCACAGGCTTTTGTCATTAGGCAGAGGTCCAGGGTGGGAAATTGGAGTTGCATCTCTCCTGGACTTGCTAAAAGGCTTTGGTTCAAGAAGTAGTAAGGTCGAGGTGAGGTCAGTCTTGGCCACTCCACACATGTTAGGACCCTAACTTTGTTTCAAAATCAAAACCAGCTTGAGACTAAGCTGTAAAATGAAATGCATACCATAAAGAGAGTTTACAGAGCCAGCAGAAGCCTGAGTACAGTAATTTATTTATAGAAAGCATGTGGATTGGTTAATAGGGGGAGAGCGCAGCACAATAAGAGTTGTGAAAGAAAGCGGAGGCTGTGAGTTCTGCAGCATTTCATCCTTTCTAATGCACCAGCAATGCCCGCCACGGAAGGCATCATAAGGTGTGAAAGGGCAAAGATTTCTCTGAAGAGATTAGTGGTTTGGGGTGCTCTCGTTCTGGGGTGTCAGTCCCAAAAGAATCTGTAAAGAGATTAAGAAATTAGTCCAGGAAAAAAAAAGATACTGTTCATGTCCGTCAGCTATAGCAGATGCTGCCTATGGGTTTCTGCCTAGGAAACTTAGAAATCAGTGAGGAGAAAGGTAAAGGAACTGTGACTTCAGTGAAGAGTTTTTTGTTTTGTTTTTTTTTTTTTGTTTTTTTTTTATTATTTGTGATAAAAGTGAAGAAGTGTAGTGGGCATAAGCCTTACTGGAGAGCTTGACTCTTTGGGGATGACACTTGGGAAGGGCATTGGGAGACCTGGCTGCTTGACTGGACGTCTCAGGGCACACTGCCGAGTGTTACGCAGAGAACTGGAAAATACCAGTACTGGGACCATTTCTAAAGGCCTGCTTAGAAAAAAAACCCCACAAAACAGAACAGTTAACTGATACGGCCCCACCTCATGTAAAAATATGCTAGAGGAAAAAAGAAAGGTTTTTGTCAGGCATCAGCTGAGGCGAGTTCCAGCCCACCGCGGCTGGCGGGGCCGGTGGTGCTGCCTGCCTCCCAGCCGTGCCCCTCGCCTCCTGCCAGCCCTGGCTCTGCTCTGACTGCACAGCAAACCAGTTTAATTTCCTGATCTGCAATCCCCCGCCTCACCCCACGGTTTGCTTTTTTTCCTCTTGTTAACTTTCTGCCATTTTGGTGATCTCAATCAGCTTATCATATGATCCGATGAGTGCCAGAAGGAGCTCAGTGCTCCCGGGAGAAATATGTGACAGGAGGCTGGAGGGAGGCAGGGGAAGGAAGGGTAGGAGCTCCCCACCGCAGGAGCTGGGAATCTATTAATTCAGCTCCAGCTGTACTGAGAAACCATACCCTTATGGTGGTGTAGCTGAAGGGAGACGACGTCTTGTTCTTGTCTAGCTGTCGTGAGACAGGCGAAGAGAGCTCTTGCAGGTCTGATGCGTCACTTGAAGAAATCGCACTTTTTTTTTTTTTTTTGGCCAGTGAAGACCAAACCAAAGAGAATTGTCCTTTTATAACACACAAAGCATGCCTGCATTTACCTAGTAATATGTTGCTTAGGTACCAGCCACTGGTGCATAGAAATAAAATATGCAATATGTTGAGTTTAACTATTCTGGCATGTTAAGAAACTGTAATTACTGACCATGAGCTTTGCTGGAGTAAACAGAAGGGAAGCTGTGAATATAATCTGTCTGTGCTTAATCTTTATAATTATCCTTTTAATGTGGAGAAAAAGAAATGGGTTCTAAGATTTGTTTAAGAACTTTTTAAAAAGAAACTTTTTTTAAATTATTTTTTTTAGCTATCTAGAGTATTTGTTGTTTTTTCATATGAAATATCAGAATGGTGCAGCACAGTTGGGGAAAACCCAGTGGCTGTAGATCTTGCCCGAATGTTTTGCTCTTTGTATGCTGAAGGGATGGGTGAGATGCTGGTGCTGACAGTTCTCTCTCTTCTTCAGGGTCGGCATGTCAAAACTGGTCAGCTGGCAGCCATCAAAGTCATGGACGTTACTGAGGTGAGTAGAAGAATATTCTGCTTTATTAGCAATATAGGTAAAATTTAATAAAGAGAGATGGCATATTGCTTACCTCATATTTATGTTGAAGGGCATGGTTCTTGCATGCGAATATCTATTTGCTTTCTATTTGTAGGACCTGACCACTTGAGCCCATCTGCCCTTGACAAGATTTCTGTGCACTTGTGTGCAGAGGCCTCTGGCCTTCACAGATTGCTTTGGCTGGCTGCAGGATATATGAGCACACGTAGCACTCGCTTTTCAGAGATTTCTCAGAAGAGATTAAAAAAAGTCAGATTATGTGCTTCCCATTGTTTTCTCTTAAGTGTAGCATCTTTTACTCAAAAAGAAGATGAGGAAGGCTGGTTGATGTAGAAACAGTAGTTTCCCTGGTACATTTGTAGCCTGCAAAGGATTTACATTTATTCAAATGAATGGGTCCAATAAAGTTCCAAGAAGCCTCTAAACAGAAACATCTGCAGGAACAATACCAGTTTGCTGGCAGAACTCAGCAGTGCAAAGTAATAATTGTAACTGACCCCGGGGGAATTTACTGTGAAGCTTTAGATTAACCCAACCAAAAAAATAAAAAATATATGCCTATATTTGAACCCTTGCGTTTAATGTTGTTCAAAAAGCAGTTTAAGTCTTCAAAACAGATCAGGAAAAACATGGAGTTTTCCCCTGTCGGTTCCGTTTTATGTAGAGTGACATCTGCAAATTAACACAACAGCTTCAGATTTAAAATTGAAGGAGTTCCTCCTGTGTGATATCTGCAATGCTTGACTGATGCTGCACTTCTGAAGAGAGGTTGTATCTCTTCAAACCAAGTGCCTTATTTTTTTGAGCTCCTCAATCTTATATAGGTATTAGGGGGAAACTTAGGTTAACTGTGCCTTGTATAGAGCAGGGAGTCTTTGGCAAGCTAGTTATATTAAGCATAACTTCTACGAGGGCATTGCTGCAAAATGGTTTATATTTTGGTGTGTGTATAGGCACCAACAAGTAAAAATGGCCTTGGACACAAGTTCCTAGGCTGGAGTCTAGTGGGTAAACAGGCAGGAGAGGGAGGAAAACAAGAAGGCAGGGTTAGGTCAACTGATAGGACTTCAGTCCTGTCTCTGAATCATTTTGTGATCGATGGTCAGTGTGACTGCCGCTCTCTTAACTGAATGCTGCTGTGTCTGCCAAGAGCTAGACATTCTTGCTTTTGTAAGGTGGCCTGATAAAAATCAGTTTTCAGCTGGAGATTTTCAAAGACTGCCTTCATGAGGAAGCAGAGCTCTTTTGCTGCAGTTAACAAGCAGAAAAACTAGAGAAGAATGAAGGTGCGTTGACACACAGTGAATGTTCTTTGCACAGCAAACGTTTCCATTTGTGTAGCGGTTTTACACAGGGCAGCTTGTCGGGCTGTGCACGCTGAAGGCTTCTTCCATAACATTAACATGGGCTGTACTGCACACTCCTACTGTTTTTAATAGCATATGTTAATCACAAACTGTTGTAATGGAGAGGTTGCACAGCAAAAAGAAAACAACTGAAAAATGCTGTCAGTAGTATGACTGAGCTCATGTTGTGGGAGATGGCCTATGTTTTGAAACTTTCTGTAATTTTTGGCTGGTTTTGAGAAGTTAGTTGTATATTGGCGCTGTCTTTCTTTCATCTCACAAGCTCATGCTTTTTAAGGAGATGAAGGGCAGTCAGAGGGAGGAGTTTAGAGATGCTCACCCCATGCAGCTTAAAAGTGTTGTCATTCCTACCAATGGAGCTCGTGTTTTTGCTTCAAAGTAATGTGCCTACGGAGGCTAAAAATGTGGTGTAAATTCTTCCAAGTCGTGCTAAGTCAACTCTACTTTTTAACACTGAGCTTGGATGATGCTGTTGCTAACACCAGACATGGGTGATACCGTTGCATTTACCATTTTCTCAGTGGCAGATGTGGCCGCAGGATGTTTCTGTCCACTCTTGCTCACTAGTTCCTTGCCTGTCTCCCAACATGTGTGCTGGCACAATTGCCCCAGGGCCAGATGGTGACCTGGATCAGTGAACAGGCCCTGGTACCAGGTTAAAAATACCCTCACTCCTGTCTTTCCCCCAGTTATTTATAACCTGGGCTGGTTTGTTGATCTAGTTTAGCACGTGACATTACAAACAGTTGTGCCGTCACTATGAAGGAGGTGGCATAAGACTGGAAAAGAGCTGCTGATGGCTGTAGGGGAGAAGGGGCAGTAGCTTGAATAGACATTGCTGTCCAAGATGGCTGTATCACCAAGCCATGGCTTCAGTTCCTCAAGGGATGATTTTGTGAACACCTCGTTTTGCTGATGGACTGTGCAGCTCCATCCTGGTTCTAGCTCACCACAGCTTATGGGAGGACAGTGAGAGGAGAGAACATGGGGACAGAGGGGACAGTGACTGCCACCCTCAGCACTGCCCTAAAAGAAATGCTGAAGGAACCACAGCCTCAAATTTACCTTTTCTGCCTGCTTCAGGAGTGACTGTGATATAGGGGTTACTGGGGCTCTTTAGCCTTGAAAGGAGATGGCTGAGAGGGGCCCTTATTAACATATACGAATATCTGAGGGGTGGGTGTCAAGGGAAAGGAGACAATCTCTTCTCAGTGGTGCCCAGTAATAGAACAAGGAATAATGGGTTTAAGTTAGACCACAGAAGTTTCACCTCAACATGAGGAGAAATTTCTTTACTGTGAGGGTGACAAAGCACTCGGAAAGGCTGA
>NW_009696035.1:21728-54808 GCF_000703405.1 Apaloderma vittatum
TTGGTCTAGATGATCTTTCGAGGTCCCTTCCAACCCCTAACATTCTGTGATTCTATGATAGGAGCTGCTTGTGCAGGCTAATAGTAACTAACTGTGTCCATGCCCATGGAGAATGAGGCTTGAGTGGAAACTTCAGAAAACTAAAATCGTAGGTACTGAAGCTTTAGGTGATTTGTGCTTCTGTGCACGTTTTACTGGCAGTGTTAGGCTTTTCTCCTTAAATACAAGCAGAGCCATGGAGGATAGCCAGTTGTTTTGTCTAACCTGCACTGAGAACAGGCAGAAGACTTTCTTCTGGGATACCTCTGATCCAGTTCTGGCATTGCCAAATGCTTAACAAATTAGAAAGCCTAATGTGTTGGCACACTCTGTGGGCACACCCCAGATTTTCAGTTTTCAGGGCCCCGATTCTGCAATTCACACATTACTTAGGATCGGTGAGGTTACATCAGTTCTCGGCTGTAAAGCTTTGATCACCCAAATGGTAGGGATGTCAAAGTCAGAGTGAAGGCTTTCCTTAAAAAGTTTTGGTTGGCATGAAGAAAACGAGGTAGCATAATCAACAAATAGAGACTTGGAAGAAACACTACAACTCTGTAATACACATGGCACTGTGGAAATGTTCTTCATCCTTCTCAGCTTTTCATGTGGTTTTCTCTTCAGATTTTAATTTCGAAAAGAATGGTGGTAAGGATGAGAAAAGAGGAGGTGGGCTGAAGATATCGGCTTGATCTTTGAATATATTATGACTAGTTAGTACTGCTGCCTGAAATGTTGGTAGGGTGTTGATGTGCACAAAACTTTCCCGTCTCTTCCACTTTCCTCCTCTCTAAACAAATTAGGAAAAGAGTTAGAAGATTGCATGGATTGTATAGATCTTCAGGTCTACAGCACTAAAGCAACCACCGAAGGGTCTGTAAGATCTAAAGATCTCTAAGTCTTCCTACAGTATCGATGCACGTGTGGGCCCTATTTTCACTTTCTGAGCACATGTAGGGTGAAAAAATTTCACTGAAGTGCACAACAAATCAAACCAAAGAAAACACCCCAGTCCTCATCAATGGAAAGCTATTGTCTTGTTGGAATGAGACCAATGACCGTAAAAGGGAAACAATACAAACTATCAGCGTGCACACACTTTAAAAGATATTTTCAAAAATGTACATATGTAGGATGAATTTCAGGCTGTGGGCGTGTTGTAGGGGGAAGGCGTTATTTGAGAGACTCCTGTAGCCTGTCTCTAATCTTTTTATTGTGGGGCTTTTGTTGCCTTTTGGGAAAGGCGTTGTTCAGCCCATGCTGACCATGCCATCAGGTTTCCGTGAGCTCCTTGGCTGGGCACTGGTGTGCAGCGCTGTGGCCAACCAAGTGAGCTGTGACTGATGTTATCAGATGCAGCACAAGCATGCCATGAGATTTGGCAGTCTCAGTTTAGCTAGAAAAACCCATTTTCTGTGAAGCAAATAACATTTAAAACCTTAGCAAAGCTTACTTGGCAAATCTGCCTGCATCTTAGCTGTTAACTTGCATTACGCCCTAAACAGACGGCTTGACTCTGCTTAGCTCTTTTGGAGGCTTTCTTTGCAGCTGCATGGTTGTTTTCCAGCGTCACTCCTGTGTTCCCCTTCCAGCTATGCTTTTCTCTTTGAAAGGTTTAGTAACTGATTTTGAGGGAAAAAACACAATCACTTCTTTTCTGTTTGTTATAACCCCTGACGCTGCTGCTTCTTCCTCCTACCTCTTCCCACACACACTCTTGGCATCCCTTGGGAGAGTTTTCCGCATGCCTTTTTAATAGCAGCATTTCTCAGCTCTTGTGCCCAGTGTTTCATGACTTGTCCAGTCTAGTCTGTGTAAAATTATGCTAAGTAAACAACTGGATGCTGTATCCTACTGATTTATCAAAGAAGGTGGATTGCTTATAGTGCTTGCCTGTCTTGCCCTTTCTGTACGTGCTCTGCAGAAAAATTAACAACCCCAAACCTAAACCTCCAGGCCTGCAGAGAAACATGGCACATCTCCTGTACCTAGACAGGAAAGGTTGCCCAAATTATTCATTGCTGTCTTCCTGGCTCTGCTGACTGCTTTTTTCTCTTGCAGTAAACAAGTCACTCTGAGACTTGTGAGTCTGTATGTGGCTTTATAAACTGCGATCATGTGGATGATCTATCTGTTGTCTGTAAGACATCCCAAAAGTGGTCTACAGAAAGACTGCAGATAAATAAAAATGTGTGTTCGCACACAAGCAGGCAGACAAAATGAAGGGAAAGCAAAAATGATAAACATGAAAAGTTTGACCTAACTTTCATGTACCTTTTTTTGGTTTTCTTCCCCCTCCAACCTCAAATCTGTAGATGGTCTGTGGATTTTGATATATTTGAAGGGAAAACCAAAAAGAAATGAAAAAGTTGATGCCTGGGAAGTTGAAGACCAGAAAGTGCAGATCCTCACAGCACTGTGCAAGAGAACTGGGTCAGGCTGATCTGGAGAAGCTGAATATGGGCTGGTGTTTTAGTGTAGAGACATGAATACAGTGTTTTACCTGGCTTAGTGAGCTTCCTGATAAACTACTTAAATACCAATCGATGGCTGTACTTACTGCAAAGTTAGCTGAACCCCGTAAAGTAACCAGAAGTCTTTGGCGTGTCCCTTCCTCTTGATAGGAATTGGAGAAAATGGATTAGATACCTAAAAATCCAGATTGTTCCCATGGGGAATACTGGCACCCTGCTTGCTTGTCCCTGAAATGAGAGGTTGCTTACTACTAGTCTGTACAAAGTTTTGTTGTAGTTCGTTAAACAGTTACCTGGCAAAACAAAGAATTGTTCCGTGGAAAAGGAATACACAGGAGAGGTATTTACAATGTGGGCAGCCCTGATGTCCAGTCTCTCCTGAAGCTGATTAACCTCTGATCTCTTCCAGGGATTAGGTCAACAACAACAAAAAAACAATTAAAAAGAAAAAGGAAAAAAATAAAAGGCTTCTGGGAACTTTCTGTCACAGTTCAGAGGGAAATGGGGCTGGACAGAATGGTCCCTTGAGCTGTAACATCTGGTTTGGAAGGAGGTCAGAAAGAGCTACAGTGGTCTTGCAGCCAGCGGGGCAACCTCTTCTTGAGCTGCAGAGCATTTGTATAACAGGCTGTGTCTCTCCTTAGTTTCAGATCCTGCACGTACCTCTGCTGCATGCCCTCGCCAGCAGTTTGGCACAGTTCTTCCCACCCTCTTTACCACCACTCTGATGCCAGAAGGCTCAGCCCTGCGGTGCTGGCTGACGTCTGTGTGGGACCAGGGTCTGCTGCAGCCCGTGCCAGCTCCGTGCTGCCCATTTCTTTGAGAGAATGGTGGGATTCAGGTTGGGCAGAGGTTGTCCTGTCTGTCTTCAGGATGAGAGCTGTGCAGGGGTCTCACAGTGCCAGACATGTCGCAGCACAACTGTCCTTGGGCGACAGGGCAATGCTTAGCCTGCCAGTTCCTAGTGCTAATGGAGTAGAGCAACGTTTAACTCTTTTGTCCTTTGAGTCGTACAAGGGGTAGTGACTTGTGTCTCCCAGTGGGGCGAATACATCCAACACCCAGCTTGAGTCAGATCTGCAATTTTTGGACATGATCCAGAAAATCCTGGAGAAGAGGAGACTCGGGGACCTTATCAGTCTCTACAACTGCCTGGAGGGACGTTGTAGTCAGGTGGAGGTCGAGTTCTTATCCCGGGCAACTAGTGACAGGACAAGATGGCATGACCTGAAGCTGCATCAGGGGAGGTGTGATCAGGCACTGGGATGCACTGCCCAGGGAAGTGGTGGAGTCACCATCCCTGGAGGTGTTTAAGGAGAGGCTGGATGTGGCACTTAGTGCCGTGGTCTGGCTGATGTGGGGGTGTTGGGTGTTGATGATCTTGGAGGTCTTTTCCAGCCTCAACAATTCCGTGATTCTGTGATTTTCCTGGAGCAGCGCTGGCACTGGTTTGGATGAAGGGGCCAACTTCCACCCTCTTTGTCTGAGTCCTGAGGTGGTTAGCAGGACTGGTGCACTGGAAGAGGTTGCTTGGGAACGGCAGGATGTCAAGTTTGATGTGGCTACAAGAGGGAGGTTGAATAGCGAGCACCACGTGTGGTTTGAGGTCAGGGCCCAAAGCCATGGCTGTTATCAAGCAGCTTGGGAAATGATAGGCAACATGGATTAACTGGAGAGAGCTCACCTTGAGCACAAAGTTTCTTCATTGCTGTGTCCCAGCAAAGAGCAACTTCACACTGATGCTGTGGGGTTGAGGGAAAATTGGCGATAAGGAGAGAAAAGATGTAAAATGTTCATACATGCTTGCTTTTCTGTCTGCTTTTTTTTCATCAAATGGTTTCTTCTCAGTGCAAGTATTCCATCTGAGTGGAATACTTGCATGCACATCCTATCGTTGGTTGTCTGTGCAGATATACTGCTCTATATATTTTAACATGCTTGCTTTCAAACCTGACCGTTTCAAGGCTGGAAGAAACAGATGTTTTTCTTTTGCCGTGAAGATCCTTAGGGCACTATTGCTGCCTCACCAGCATCTATTATCTGTCAACAGCAAAAGAGCTTTGACTGTGAAGGCTTCAAGGAGCTGATTTAGTAGTACTGCTGTTGCATGACTTCTCAGCTGAGGCCAGGAGCTGGCTTCCTACTCAAGGTTGATTGTGGATCACTGTGTTAAAAAAATGCTAAGAAAGCTGTGTCACCTTTGCCTTCTCTTCATCTGTATGCTTGAGACAAGTCTGATGTGCCGTGCTAAGAAAGCTGTGTCACCTCTGCCTTCTCCTCATCTGTATGCTTGAGACAAGTCTGATGTGCAAGGTTTGTCCTGCATAGCATAAAATGTTTTGCCAGCATTCTGTGAAGTGGAATGTAGTTTATATTACACAAACCGAATTTATGGCCACATAAAGGGAACTTTGCTGTAGTTGGAGAATCTCTTTGAGGGAGATAGCTTTAAAATTTTCCCTGCCTGGTTGTCAGAGAACCAGATAACTCTCCTCTGTGGCACAACAGATCATGTTTGAGATCTCCTCGTCATCTATGGCACTGAGATCTGTTACTGCTCCTCACCATGTGAGAGCACATGTTTAGTACTGGAGCATAATGGGAGCTAGAAGGCGGTGTAAACTGCAGCTGACTTCCATTGGCAGAAGTGATGGGACTGCATATTAAGATTTCTCCGCAAGTCCTGAGCTCTTTGGGCAAGTCTGGACTTTTTCTTAAAAAAATTCTTTCCTTTGTTCTGAAGGTGCAACTGCATTGACACAGAAGGAAAGGGTAAGTCATCTAGGAGAGCTACTGATGTCTGTTACCGTTGTTGTAACGAGTAGGACAAGTGCTTGAATTCCAGCTTTTGGGGACTTTTTATCAGTTCGAGTGGGAAATACTCTTGCACTGAACTGTAATCCTGTGCCTGTTTTTCTTCAGTCCTTAGGCTTGGTACCTGCAGCCATTTGGACACCTGCTGTTAGCATTGACAAGGGAGTCACTAATGACAACATGATTTCATATGTTGATGTCCAACTGCTGGCATCTATGCATATTAGGGAGATCTCTACCCTAATATTAGCGGTGATGAATGCTCAGTGTGGGTAGCCTGCATCTGCTTTCGCAATTGTGATATTTAACCTGCCAGTCATACCTGCACTGACATGAATTTGAGCAATAATAGCCTGCGCAAGTTCTAATGATGGAGCATTTCTTCCGAGCCGAGGGGGGCATTCGTGCAGGTGGCCTCGGCACGAGTGTTTTGCCGCTGCCTTCCCGAGCGCTGAGCTCTGTCTGTTCGAGCTGTCTTGAGGAGATCCGAGTTCTGACAGGAAACAGAAATGTTTTGTGTGCAGATAATAGCAAAGACTACGGGGCTGCGTTTTGTATCATTTCTGTCAGACACGCAGCGCAGCTCAATGTACCCCCAGTGAATCAGGTGTATTGTATACTCAAGGAAAACAAGGCAACCCTGCCAGTGCCTTGCTAGAGCATGTGTGCTCTTGCTGGTTTGGGCAGAGTAAAACCAGTGAGGACTGTGACAGAGAGTTGTGTGTTTTTATTTTAGCAAGTGTCTAGGCTGAAGCTGGGTCTGCGGCATATTCCTCTTGCCTAAATATGCAAGCGAGAGATCCCAGCTCCAGTATGAGCTGCTGTCTTTCAGAGGTGCACTTTAAAATCTGGTTTAGGCATTAGGATCAAAGAGGAGAATTAATTTTATGTTTATGTTGAAGAGGATATATCTGCTTGAAATGTAATCTTTCTTGACTGTGTTTAATTGTAGTTTCATAAACCGCACCTGCCCTTGGGCTCCTCCTGTTTTTGCTGCGAGATTCTGTATTTTTATCTCGACTTCCTAAGGAAATGAGGCTTCTTGGTGATAGTGCATGTGTGCTGCCTTCTTTTCCACCAAATACCTCTAGGATCTGCTGGCCAACTCCGACCAAGTTTAATGAGGAGGAAGAATTCCAAAGATATGAAGTCCTGACAAATTATGTGAAAACTGGCAGGCTGTGCAGAAAAAGGAGACGCTGAAAGTTATAGGGTTTGCTTTGGGAATGGTAGGCAGACCTTAGCCACTGTCCGTTATCAGTCAGCTGGC
Source organism: Apaloderma vittatum (assembly GCF_000703405.1). Taxonomy (NCBI): domain Eukaryota; kingdom Metazoa; phylum Chordata; class Aves; order Trogoniformes; family Trogonidae; genus Apaloderma; species Apaloderma vittatum. The sequence continues at coordinate 28,326 of NW_009696035.1, forward strand.
CACTGTTTTGCAGTAAATCAGGAAGGGAAAATAAATTACTTTTTTTTTTTAAAAAAAAAAAAGAAACTGATGCTTGACTTTCAAGTGAGTGCTGCAGCTATGGGAATGTGTGGAGGGTAGCACGTGCAAACTAGTTTTAAGCGTTTCAAAATCTCCCTCTGGTTCTCTGTTTGTAGTACAATACCACAAATATTGTTGTACATTTGACATTATCCTGTGTGATCTCTCTCTCCCTCTTTCTCTAACATGTGCATATGCACATATAAATATAAACCAGCAGTGTTGTTCTCCAGCATTTAATGAGACAAAAATGTTTGCTCTAAGCTCTTTGACAGGGCTCCTTTTGCAAGATGCAGTTTGAGCAATTGTGTTGGGTAAAATACGGTACTGAAGCCCAGCTCCTAAATCTAGTGATTGTGGCAGCAAGTGCTAATGCTCAAGGACCCAGGAATTCATTGTACTCAAGCTTGTACTTGTAACCACGGTGAACGCTCCCTTGTGCCTAACCCAAGAGTGTTCTTCTCTCCCCGTGCCCAGTTTCTTAAATATGTGATGGGAAGCACATGGCTGAGATAAGCATTAAAAGAGCCTTGAAGATGCTGTGCAAACTAGTTGAGTTGATCAGTGTAGGAGAAGATGCCGTTCATCTCCCGAGCCTAGAAATGTCTCAAGTCCTTTTTAACAAGAGACCTGTGTACATTCCTCTAGATCGGTTTAATCCAAAAGGGGTTGAAGCCCAGAATGTGTTTTATGTAGCCTTTCTGGCGGAGAACTGTTTTCTACTGCTAAATAAAAGTGCAAAGGTGTTGTCATTAAATTGCAAAGATTGGTGCTTCATAATAAGCACATGGTTTAGTTTTGCTTTCCTGTTCTTGCCATCTCTCTTAATAAGACCTTGCTTCAAGCATGATTAGACTCACAAGAGTCTGGCCAAGGAAGTATTTTTCTGTTCTGATGATTCCCTGTTGATTTCTTTCTGTGTTGGGCTTTATTTCTCAAATGTTTTGATCAGAAAGATGATGTGTCTCTGAGAAGTGTGTGAGTTAGCAGCAGAAGCAGCTACTGTTCCTGTGTGAGGAGCAAGCATGTCGATGATACATATTGCATCACATCCACTAGGTAAAATGGTAATTTCTTTACCCAGCACGTGACTGGTGCAAAAAGCGTGGTGAGAGTCTTTTGCACCTAGCTCTGTGGGATGATGGGGCCCTTCACAAGCGGTCACTTCCAGAAATTAACTTTTTAAAGATTTTGCATGCCAGTTGATACATGAGCTGTTTCTGCAGTGTTTCACTACAATATTGGAGCTACTTCTTCCTGAACAGAATTTTTAGTGTTTGATTCTAGAGCTCTTAAGAACTAAGCGGAAATCTTAGTGTAGATGCAGTAGCCCATGGACTTTCAGGTTCCTGGCCTGGCAAAGCACTTTGGCTCTGTGTACGAGAACAAGAAAGGAGAAACGAGATTCCAGTATCAGTCTGTGATTCCTGCAAATGAATTTCTCACGTGGAATATTTTACCGAATGGAAATGTAATTGGGCAAACAGAGCACAGGCAGCAGAGAGAGCGAGCATTGCAGAGACTGGCTGCTTGGCTTTCCCTGTGCTAACCTGTCCTCCCAGCCAGGGCTGCGGGCAGCCAGGGAGGACCGTGAATCACTACTGTGGAAACAGGGATGCAGAGGCAGCGCCGTTAAGGAGGATTTTATTTGTCTCTTGCATATTCTGCCTCAGCAGCTTCTTCTCTAGAATATACAGGTAATTCTTCTCTTTGTTGTGAAACAAACCCATTTTTATAAATTAGGTTAGTTGGTCCCTCTCAAATTTTCTTTTTGCTTCTCTTGCTATGTCCCTTTGCAACAATTTGTTCAAATGTAAAGCCTTGAGTCAATTATAAAACGATAGAGTGGCACTGATTTATAGATCAGAGGGGTCCACATTGTCAAATAAGTCTCCACTCAAATTTGAGGCCCTGAGGGTCGTGTCAGTTCCTATTTTAGAATTGCTGCTACTCCATAATTCTGGTTAAAAGAGTCTGGGAAACAAACGTACCTAGCCTAGTCTTGTTTTGCAATAGAAATTGTTTTCACTGTTCTAGTAAAAATGAATGGATCAGCATGTAAATGCAGACTCATTTCTCTTTCCCGTGCCTACAAATGTAAACAAACAAACATGCATGTAAATTCAGGAAAGGATTTCTCCTGCTGGCAGCAAACAAAGGAGGTGGCATCCTGTTGTGATAGCAGTGCTTCCTCCTGACACAGGTATCTAGGGTTTTTCCCTATTTTCTGTTTCCTTCTCCCTGGAAATGTGGTTTTACAACACAGCAAAGCCAATTTGATGTCTGGCTGGTAACTCAGGGGCAGCCTGGCTGTTCTTCCCCTCTCTTTCCCAGCTTCCCTTCTACCAGCAGCTCTCTGGTCCCATCTTTCAGAGAGCTCCACTGGCAAAGATGTTTTTTGTGTTTTATTTTATTTTTTTAGTAGAGATTAAGTTTCTGCTTTTTCTGCCGCAGCAAAAGCTGGCCGAGGGGTGGATGAGAGGTGGCAGACATGGCCGGGAGAGGGAGGAACAGTGACCGGGAGCTGGGCCGCAGCGGCATCTCCCCAGGGTTACAGCCGCGGGACCACCTGGGAACCCCCACCCTCACAGCTGTCCCTTTGCAGCGTAAAGCCCGTGAGGAAAGTGGACTGTGACGCTTTTCCAACAGCCCCACCACATCTTCCTCGGCCCCCTGTGATGGCTGCTAAGGGACTGCTTGTAGTGCTCCGCACCTGCAGATTCAGGAATAAAGAACGGAGTGTAAAGGTCTTCTGCAGGGATTCCCCTGCCCTCTGGCTCTTTCCGCTGTGCAACAGGCTATTTTTAGTCCGCTTGTTTGCCTTAGAAATTACTTCAGTTTCTGCTTTGGATCATTTCCACAACAGTTATTGTGATTCTGAATCCCAGTGTTTCAGGATAATGTCAGAGCGAAGAATCACTGGGCGGTGAGCTCGGTTCCAATGGTGGAGCTAAAATGCCTGTACGGAGGATATGTGATGCCAGCTGCCTCTGATCTGGTGACCCACAGGAGACTGGCTGAGGTGAACCACATTTTGGACCATGCCCCGTATTTGCAGTCAAAGAACCGTGTTAATCCTAAGTTTAATGGTGCTTTGGTTAGTGAATAGCAAAAGAAAACAACCCCTTTAGTGGGTTAATCTAGGTAGCCAAAGTAGATCTACCTCTGAAAGACATTTGTTTGCTTTAAATCAAGTCTGAAATCAAAAGCCCAGCCTGCCCTTGTTATGTGTGTTTGTGTGATACCATTGTTAATTCACTGGATATCACTCTTTCTTCCTCCAGATATTAAGTATGGTTTAAATCAGCAGTTTCTTTAGCAATAAAGTGGTCTTAAAATGCTAAGGTGTTAGAGCAGACTTGACTGTGGGAAACAGTGCTCTTTTTAACATTGTTGCATCTAATGATTTGCCATTTTGAGATATGAAGTGTATATAACTAATTCTGTAATTGGTGAATTTCGTACAGCTGGTTAATAAGGCAGAAGAATGCAAATCAGTGGTTTGGGTAGTGTTGTAGTTTCATAGGAAGGCCCTTCTGACACAGCAGCATCCCTGAGGCAGTGCTGGATCCAGAGGGAGAATGAAGACTGGCTGACAGTTAGTGTTTCTTAGGAAAAAAAATTAAATAAATGTTTCTTCTACTGGTCTTCTCTGCGGCTCGATAATAGGATGCAAACAGTTGTGGAAGCTCAAGTATTCAGGAGCTGTGTGTTCAGTGGACAGAAAAGCTTGTGCCTATAGCTAAGGCACAATATAGATTAAAAAGTTGGATTTCAGTGTTCGAGATTAGGGGAAAAAGAAGACATTTAGTATGAAGTCTACGTTCTTGTGAATTTTCCACATTTTTTTCCTGAGTCTTAGTTAAGAACCACTCATGATGGATTGATGCCTGCTTTGGATTAGGGGTCTAATCCACAATTGTTGACAAAATGCTCATATTCATCAGCCTTTGCAGGACAAATAGCTACTAAGAGTGTGGATAAACAGTGGCAAACGCTGTGGCTTAGCATGGCTCCATGAGCTGTTGCGTGCTGCTTGAGACGTGGCCATCTTGATTTGGCATGGCTGATGAGCAGAGATCTCTTGTTCAAGGGCTTGTCCAGTGGTTTTTTTTTTTCCCCTCCTGGTTGCACTCAGAGAATACTTGTGTGACTGCTGTGCTTTTGGCCATCACTAGAGGGCTTCGGAGCTAGAAACCTGCTTACCTTCCACATGAGGTCAGGAGCCAGAAGTTTCTTCTGAAGCCCAATACACAGCAACATAACACATACCTTTGAGTTATGCTAATAGGAGCTTACTGGTGTTCAGTGGTATTTTTTGCATCTTCCATTTAAAGAACTTGTTTCATCATTTTTCCTCTTTTTAACCTTCTCTTTTAATCATCTTGACATGGTGAGTGGTAAAACAGGGCCTTACCCAGCCCTCCAGATGTGAGGGGAGTAGGGCTGGTGGGCAGCAAACAGCAGCTGAAGGGTTTTTTGGACCTCCCCAAAGGGGAGAGGCTGGGACATGCAGGTTGTTGGTGTGTGTGGCCATGTGCCCACTGTCCAGGCCAGCGCTGCAGTGTCGGTCTTGGGCAGAAGTGGCCAAAACTGGGTTGTGGCTGTTGCGTGGCTGTACGTGCTATGGCTCCTGGGGTAAAAGTGTCTCCTTGTGAACCAAAGGCACCAGGGAATAGAGGCGGTATTGTATGGAAGGCAGCCTTAGCTGATTTTCTTGCTTTGAAGAGGTTTGCCAACAAGTTGGAGAGATGTCCCTCGGCCAAGCCCACTTTCACTGAGGAAGTTTTATAGGTCATGAAAAGCAGCAATGTCCTTTTTTCGTGCCCCACCACCACCGTGCCTTGCCTTTATATGCAGCAGCGCACATGCACTGCCGTCATCCCTTGTGCTTTGGATCAGCTACTCGGCGTTAGCCCAGCGAGAATTGTGAGCGCCTCCGATTTCTCTCCATGGTGTGGGAACGCCGGAGCACATAATGGCTGTGATTCAAAGACAAATGCTAGCTCTTTGCTACTGATCACTTTGGCAGAAACCCCTAGATGCTCAGAGACTACAGATGGAGCTGATTTGGGGAGAGAGTGGGGGTATTTTTAAAGAAAAAAAAGGTACCCACAACCTTAGAACTTCTCTCTTTTTTTGTTTTTATTATGTTTTGCTATCTTTATAGTAGCATCCCTGTTATTCCTTTCCCTGTTCTGCACCCTCCACCCCTCACTTTTTAATTCATGCCAGCTAGAGCACAGCTTAAGTCTTCCTAGCAGAATTGTTAGTAAACTGGCAAAGACAAGCTTCCCCAATTTAACCAGCAATTTCTGCGAGGCTTTCCTTTTTGACTGGGCTTTGGGATTTCTCCTCTTTGGGACAAGGCTGCAGGAGCCTCCAGCCGTGACGGGCTTTGTTCAGATGCCTGTAGTCTGGCAAAAGCTGACCTCCACAGCACATGGTCTTTCACTTAGCTGCCTCTCTCTGACTATTGAAGAGGTCCAAGTTGCTGTGTGTGGGATTTCTGCTGCTTCCATTCCTCTTGGTAATGGTTCCAAACCGACCGGCAGATCCTTGCCATGGTGATGAGGCTGGAGCTGGCAGGGTTGCTGCAGCCTGTCCCTTTGTGTGCAGCTTAATTGTCACACAGCTCCTCTCTAAGCAAATCCGATGCCTTAAAGCATATCCTCCTGAATTCTGAAGCTTTCCAAACAATCCAGGTTTCCTCCTTCGGATGTAAATGCGCTGCCTGCCCCTCCCTTTGGCTGGGTTAATTGCTCTTTGTTTGGTCTCAAATCAGTGTGATTAAGGGGAATTTTTTTTCATACTGTCACTTTATCGTGTTACGGGACTAGCATAATAAAAGCTTGTAATATCTGTTGAGGTGAATACCCTGAGCACAAAATTACAGATCTTTTCGTGCTCATGAACCGTCTTTCCCTGAGAGCTTGTAGTGATAGCATTGCTTTTGTTTTAAGGGAAATGTCCCCAAGAAAAAGACCATTTATTTATCTGGACAGGAGAGGCCATCTGTTGTTGCAGGGTTTTTCAGCATATAACTTGTTAATTTATCCTTAAGAAAGGTGCTGCTCCGGCTGTTCTAGGTGAGTGCCGCTCCCATGCCGACACCGACTTGTGGATGTAGCTGGGCAGGCTGGGACTTTGGTCCAGGAGATGTGGTGGCTACTGGAGGGTGGCGAAAGCCAAGCGGTACCCTTTCCGAGGAAGATCAGAATATTCCCATGCAGGATGATTTCAGTAAAACACGTTATGCTTGCGTTTATGGTGCGGTCAGGTTGCTGAGTGTTGCTTTTTAACAGCGGCTCGTGGTACGGCAGCAGGCTGTGCCTGAACTACCTATCTGAGAAAAGACACTCCAAAGCAACTCCCAGCAGGTTCACAACACACACACACACGTCTTCTTTCTGCTGCCTTTCACTTTGAACATGAGTGGTGCCCAGCGAGTGGAATAAACACAAAAGTGACCTCCTCACCACAAACCTGAAGGAGCGGGGTTGCACCTTTGCCGCCCTGGGAAGGGCTGCAGCCTGGACGGGGAGGCGGGTGTGTTTCGACCTCTTCTGTGCCTCTTGCAGGGTATTTTTTCTTTCTGGATGAGGGAGCCTGGCCTCTTGGGTTTCTCTTACAGACTTCATGGTCGATTTAGGCCTGTGAAGGGAGAATTTTGGACTGAGTAAAGTTAATTTTCTTCTTATCAGCACCCACCTAGCTGCCTGGCTCCCTTGTTCCTGTTCGGACCACTTTGTGCAGGCTGTGCGTTCTGCTCATGGTTTTAAGCAGTTGTTTGACAATTTTTTTATTTCTGTCCCTGAAGCCCTGTGGTTCCCCTCTGCAAGGCGTGGTGCAGCTGGGAAAGGCAGGGCAAAACCGGCAGATCGGGGGCTGGCGGGGGGGCCCTACTATCCACAGGGGGCAGCAGGGCAAACAGCAACCGAGCCTCACCGGGAGCCGGTGTCGGGGCTGGGAAGTGGATTTGTGTCCCCAAACTCCTGCCACTGCTCTCAAGGTTTCAGCCTAACAGTGAGAGTCTTGTGCTGTTTGTTTTTAAACAGGGAGTGAAATGTTGTAGCACCTCTGATTTTCGAGGTGAAATACTGTTTAATAAATGCAAGCCTGTTCGCAACCCAGCAGCAAAACTAAACATGTACTGTGGTATTAAGACCACTTATATTTTCTCCAGTCCTGTTTCCTTGGCTGTTAATCATGGTCTCGTTGTCACCTGCCCAGCTAAGGGTGAATGCGGCTGGAGTGTAATATTTCTGGAAGTATTTGCTGCTTTTGTTAATCCTAATGAGAGCAAGAAGGACTTTTCTTCTCAGGCAGGTAAATAATTAGCTGACTTGGCTGCTTCCTTGCTCGGAGAGAGGGAGGAGGGGAGAGAGGGTACCGTGACGCCCGGTCTGATAGATGGACACAAGCATCTTGTGGTTCTGTTCATTGTTAATTCACTCCTGCAGCACTGCTCAGCTGTGAGGTTTCCAGGCGTGCTTGGCAGCGCCGACAACAAAAACATCTGGTCCAAGAATATAGTTCCCTTCTGCTGGCAGCTGCATGAAAATGATTTTGTACATAGTGGCGTGACGCCAAATGCACTTACTTGTACACTAAAGTGCACAGCCTGTGTAGAGCTCTGGCAGTGTGGGGCGATATAAATGCTGTGCATAAGTCAGCATTAATCTACCGAAGAAAATCAAAACCTAGGCAACCGATTTTATAAAGAACTCACTTATCACGCGTGCCCAGGCACGGCTGTACCTTTGTACCTGTCTAACAGCTGTTCCTGTCTGAATACAAAGGAAAAGCCTTTTAGTCGCAGCCCTGGTTGTCATCTGTCCTCCGGAAGGCCTTGGCACAAACGTGAAGGGAAATTTGCCCCTCGCAGACGTCCCTGAATTCCTCTCGTTGGCAGCCGCGTTCGTCTGTTACTGATAGAGGTTGTCTGTCTCCCCTCTTGTTTTAGGAAGGACCTGGCACGTGCAGAAGAAAATGTTAGCTGTGAATCAAGTAGTTTGTATGCCTGCTGGTAAATTGTCACTTGAGCGATTGGACCTGATAATTACAGAGTCATCATCATCATCTTGTCAGTCAGTTGTAAATTGTTCTGTGATGGATTTCCTTTTCTAAAAAGAGCAAGTGTATTTTGGAGGTGTAATATAATATCCATATTTCTCCTGCTTTGAAAACCCTGAGAGTTTTAAGTGTGGATCTTACGTGAACAAGCAAGTTGAAGAGAGCTCCAGCAAAGCTGTTCTCAGCCCTTGCATTCCTAGTTATTTGTTTTCTGTCTATTCCCACAGAGTAGCTGAGCTTGGTGGTGCTTCACAGAATCACAGAATTGCTGAGACTGGGAAAGGTCTCTGAGATCATCAAGTCCAGCCTTCTTCACCTCTAAAGCTGCTGTTGTGTTCTAGGTTTCAGGAGCGCAGAAGAGCATGAAGACCCCTGGTCTGGTCTGGACTTGGTCGTCGGCCTGAGTTTGCCCTTTGCAGGGAGCCTGTTCCTTCCTAGGAAGAAGGAGGTGGTTTGAGGGCTTGGACAGGGTGTTTCTGTGGGTGTTTGTAGGGCTGACTGTCTCACAGCTACCGACCTGATGTTACTCCTCCGCTCTGTCGTTGCTAGGAGGAGCAGTTCTCACCAAACCAGAGAGAGGGGAGAAGGTGGAGATGACTGCAAGGGGAGGAGAAGCAAGCTTCCTCCTGCTAGCTTTCAAAGCAATCTTTGCTTGCAATATCATTGAAAGAACGCAAAGGTATTTTCTGGGCAATTTTTGAAATTGAAAACAGAATTTGACAAGACCATACGGCTCAGTCAGGTCTCCTCCTTTCTTCTCATCCCAGCCACCCACAATCTGTGCAGACAGTACATATTCAGCCTGTTTCTCAAACACAGGACAGTGGACTGGTGTCACAGGTTTCTTTGTGATCCCTTCTGCCCCTTGTCTGATGAGAGGAACGGGGTTTTGAACCTCTTGGGTCCTCCTGGCATTTAGCATTTTCAGTCCTTTCTCTGTGTAAGGCAAGGGAGAAGGTTGCGGATTGCCAGCAGAGGTTGAGCGGTGACTAGTGTTGGACCAGAGTTGCTAAAGTGTTTTAACCTTTAGGCAAAGATTACCTGAAATAAAAACTTGTGAGGACTTGTGCGCTCACACTGTGTCATTCAGTCGTGTTTGTAAGACACACGTACAGGTCGGATGATTCCCTTTATTCCTGGGTAATTTACATATTTTGGCTGCTTCACAAAAGAAACCTTGTGTTGAATAAGTCAGATCATGATCTCACACTAGTCCTTGCTTACAAGCCTTTTGGAGGCTGTAGTGTAATCCAAGACTTGAAGTTTTCCTTTTGTGGGTGTAAAATGGAGCACGTAGGTTAGCGGCAGCACGTATGATGGGTGTTACACATGGATATTAGCTCCTAAGCCAAGGTATGATCTTTGATGTTTGGAGATGTGATGGCTGTCTGTTAGATGTCGTTTCGTCTGTACCTCTGTCTGAGGTACACCAGTTTAGGAAAGAAGCGTTAAATCTGTTTCTTCATAGGAATGGGCTAAGTGAAGTCTGTCACTTTCTGTGAAGTGAATTGGTGGGCTGCAAAGAAAAATGCAGTAATTTTGTTTTCAGGTCCTTTCGTGGTACTCATTTTCTGCCAAAATGCAGGGCTTTGTTAGTGTTGCAGACGGAGTTTTAAATATTTGGAAGGAAGAATTGCCGCACTTGCAACATTTTAATAAGATGGGTTTGCTTAATTAAAGCCTAGAAGACTTAGGGAATGTGAACAGCTGAGGGATTAGCAATGTGGTACAAAGTTCTTCCTCCACCTACCAGTCGATTTGGGCTCAGATGCCAAAGTCGATAACAAAACTTGTAGACTTGCAGTGACTGTTTGCTGACCTTAAATGTTGATGACAAAAGCCTGGATTCTTTCTGTCTAATTTTAGGCACATAGTGGTTGTGCTGAAGCCTGGAGTGTAGCTGCCCTGAATGCCTGCAATTTAGGATCAGGGGAAAGATACCTGTAAGGGGACAGGTCTGTCCACCTTAGGTGGGACTTGACCTGTACAGGGGTGAAGGTCACTGGTGAGAACTGTGTCTCCTGGAAGTGCGAGGTACTTGCTTCTTGTCTGCCAGGTGCTCGCTGCTGGCAATTGTAGTAGTGCTTGCTCTTGCTCACCCATATTTCTTTTATTTTCGTATTTTATTTTTTTTTATATAATATTGATTTTGCCAGCCTGCTCCCTCGGCTTTGCAAATCTGCGTGTTTACTTTTGGCCTAAATATTATCTCCTGAGCAGTGCCAAACCCTCCATCGCTGTTGGGCAAAGAAATGGCAGCATATTGTGGAGCTTCCAAAGTTCCCTTGTCAGCTAGCTACTTCTCTAGCAGCATCTCTTTATAATAAAGGATCCTATGTGAAACAGTCCCAAGGAAATGCCATAGTGGGGATTACTTTTCCTTCCTCTCCTTTGTTCTGTTTCAGTTGGGGTGTGCGTGGTTACAGACTTGGATTTGTGATCGTGAGCTGTTGGGGTATTTTGCGTGTTTTTTAGCATTTGGGTTTTGTTCAGTGTGCAAAATGAAAAAGAGGTTGTAAATAAATCCCTATTCCTTGTTCATCTACAATACTTGTTCGTCAGTGTGAGGCTATGTACTGAACAAATTATTGTCTTCATGTAATTATAGGTTTTCATGGCATTATTTCATTTGTGTTATGCTTGAACTGCCATTTTAAAATGTATTTTACCCTCCTTGCTTAAATTTCTGATACTATAGCTTCTGTGTGGCATTCGACACATAAGAAATCCACTGCAGTCATTTCAGCCTTCTGTTTTCTCTCTCAGATGTTTGCCTTCTGCACCACCCCCCTCAAAGTTAAATCTCTGTTTCAAACTAGAACTTCAGTCTCTTGTTGAATCCCTCCAGCTGCATCAAATCTTTAGGACTCAGGAGATTTTTCCATCTCCCAGGTCCAAACTGTGGCCCAGCAGTATCTGGACTGCACATGGCAGGGAGGGACTCATGCGTCGATCCCCTTTGGGGTGGAGATCTGCTCTCCAGGTGGTGCTGAGGAAGTTTCTCACTGCCTCGGGGAGAACAGTGCTCAAGCAGTGGGCAAACACCTCCCCTGGCCCGGGCACCCCCAGGGATGCTGCTTTCCTTGGCATCAAACGCACGGGGAGGTTGGAGGGAGAAAAACTGTGCAACTTCTCGGTGTTGTGCATAAGCCTGTTTTCTCTCCAGCATCTACATCTCCTCTTACTGTCTGAGACTGGAGCTTTGCATAGAGGAAATAGTTCTAATTTCTTTCCTTCACATGCAGACTTATTTTTCATATCTGCTAGCAAGGGCTTGTTCTGATCACAAAATAACTGAGGCTGGGTGTAGAATTGTATAGCAAATGGCATTTTTAGTGTGAATAAGAGGAGTGGCAGCAGGATACTAAAGCTTCGCTCTTTTATGAGCACTCTGAAGATGTCAGTATGAGGCTAGCTTGTTGCATAACGTAAATAATTTAGGCTTGATGAGAATGGACAGTTGAATTGTATAGCTGGGATAAACATGCCATCTAAGCAGGAAACTCTTTTAAGTAATCATGACCGAGATCAAGGGACTAGCCTTGGAAATGGTTGAAGGGATTTGCCCGTAGGAGCTTTCTCTCTTGGTTGTGTCCAGAAAAGCCCGTGGCCTCCTGGGGTTTTACAGCTGGGGGAGGTCAGCAGTGGTGCAGTCTCTGTGCCTTCAGCGCGGCTCATTCAGTGTCCAGCAAAGGCACTGGGGAGCACATCAGGCAAGAAAGAAAATACTGTTTTCGGAGTGATTGGCAGAGGAGGTGGTTTAGGGGGAGACAACAGACAAGTATTGTCTTCACGTGGTTTTTGGCTCCTTCCTGCCTGCACGTGATTCCGTCTCCTGCGCTGGCACAATGTTGCTACACAGGCTCCTTTGGGCAGTGCTGGGACCCTGCTTAAGAGCCAGCCCTCCCTCGTGCTTTTTTGGGCAGTTAATTTAATTGTTGCTTTATGGCGGCAGCCTCAGCGATGGCACTGTTGCGAACGATTTGGCTTGTTTTCCCCCTTGTTTCAGATGGTGCTTTTAGCATGCAGTAGAGAGGGTGTTGTGCCAAGGGGAGACAAAGCAGGCTCTGTTCTGTATGTGTTGGGAAGCGTGTTTCTAACCTGCTTGATGAAATCTTGCCCCCGAAGGTAACCAAACGTGGTCATAAGGACGGCAGTGTTCTGCCAGCCAGTTCTCACAAAACTAAGATTTTCTTTTTCTCTTTTTTTTTTTTTTTTTTTTGACCCTTGCGAAAACATCACAGCCGTCTTCTACAATCTCTATGCCTGAGCAGCATTGCTGGTTCGCTGCTTCTGGCAGTGTGGCTCTGTGCCGACGACGGAGGCGGCTCAGAGGCTTGTGGGCAGCTCACAGTGACAGGATGGGCTCTGGAGAGCTTGCAAATGGTAAAGCCTGTGAAGGGCTTTCTCTGCATGAGCTACATATGTGGAAAAGGAGCAAAGTCTGAGAGGCACCCTTGAAGGGATGGTGGGCCGATGCTCACCACCCACACCACTGCTTGCTGGATGTCTAGTGCTCTTTCAGTGTCACCCTGCCTGGGGTTCCAGAGCAAGCTGAGCTGCTGAAGATCGCAAGCTCCAGCGGATGCTTTTTCTTGAGGGCGAACAGTACAGAGGCAAGCGTCTGTTTGGGAAGGACTTGAAGGACGGTGCAGAGAAATGAAAATGCTAATGCCAAGGTGGGAAGAGTCTGTGGGTAAGGGGTCCGTGGAAGAGAGACTGACATGTGAAGTGGGACAGGTACGGTGAATGCTACGAGTGAGAAAGTAACAGAAGAGAGAGAGAGAGAGAAGGAAAATAGAGTTGCCTGAGATCTTTGCCTAGACGGTAAGAAAACTTAAAGGGTCTGTAAAAGACCCTCAGGAAGGATGGGATGTAACAAGAAAGTTGGAGCCTCTCATGTTAAGATTTAGGAGGGACTGTATATGGGCTTGTTAAATGTTTACTATACATCTTGATTAAAGCCTTTTCTTTTAAACAGTTCAGGCTTCCCCTCCCAAGAAGCTTGTGTTGGATACTTTCTTTTACGAACTATTTTATGTTATATTCCCAGTTCTGACACTCCGTTGTGGTGTTGGAGAGGATCTTGTTTCTCCACATTGCGCTCTCTGCGCTGCAAGCAGCTCTGATTTACGCAAAATTCCTACCTTGGCAGGCACTGGCAGGGACTTGCCCGATGCTCAGAGTCTCTTTGCTCTTGTGGTTAGGTTCCTCCCGAAATTATAATCTCCTTCCCGGCTTGGAGGCAGCACCACAGTTCCCAGTTCCAATACTGCACTGTGTGCAATACTACCCCAACTCTTCTGGCCAAACATCTCCCTCGTGTGTGAGAACTTTATTAACGAGTGTATATATTATGGATTCCAGCACCAGAAAAGGTCACCTATTGTGCTAGGCACTATTCAGACTTTCCCTGTTCTGGACAGATTCTGCTCTGAATGGATGCTGGCCAGGTCTGGGGTGTGGGGAGGAGGGAGGATGTGACACAAGCAGAATGGTGGTTTTTTAAAGTTGGTGTCACGATTTATCCAGGAAAATTTCTCTTTGTGTTTGGTGCCTTTTAGGACTTTTTTATTTTTATATGAGTGGAGAGCACAAATGAAACGTGAGAGGAAGCAGAAAGGAAAATAAACTGGGTTTCTTGTGGGCTTCTCCTGTTTTTCTTCAGCTTACGTGTCAAAGGGGGAGATGGTGAAAGAAAGGCCAAGTCATCATCGTTTTGGTGCCTAACTAGTCCAAACTAGTTTCTTCTCTGCCCCTCTGGGTGTCTGTGGGGTAGCAGTCCATTTCCCCTCCCTGCCAGGCTGAGGCTGCTGCCTGCCCCTCCACCCAGATCCCAGCTCTGCTGTGATTTAAAGATTCCCACAACCCACTGCTGGAGCTTGTGATCCTCAGCAGCTCAGCTTACTCTGAAACTCCAGACGGAGCGTTGCCAGCTGCCGTTCTCCAGGCAGAGCTTTGTGAGCAGCATTGGGAATGCAAAGGAAAAGGAGACCTGGAGGTTTCCCTTTCCAGTTCTCCCTTTGCCAGCGTGTTCAGCTTTCCACTCTTGGGCGGTGGTGTTAATTCCTAACACACAGGGCTGTAGCTTAAAATGACTGGAGCTGAGATTCGTCATTGTCTCATTTTTTAAATCGAAAAGGAAAGCTACTGAAGGAACCAATTTGTATTCCTCTGCAAACTGATTTAGGGCAGTGTATAAATCATTTGGCAGGATAGGTAAACTTGCTTTTACCTTCATCACAGAACATTATCTTGCTTGTCTATGTTTTCTCATTCATGTTTTCCCTTAATAGTACTACTAGTGTAGATCAAATCTTCTGAAATTGCCCTGAGTTTCTCCTCCCCGAGCTGTGCCACCCGGTGAGAGGGCAGGATCAACAGCTGTCAAAGAGCGGTGGTCAGGCAGCTCTTCCATGCGGGAGAGTGTCAGTGGAAAGTCACCACTTGCATGCTCCTTCCCCACTGCACCTCTGGGTGGGGTTTTTTAGTGTTTGTTTGTTTGTTTTTAAATTGAGTTCCTGAAATAATTTCCTTGTCCTGTAGAGCTTGGGAAACAGTGTTAGCCCCTGCTTACTCCCCTGGGTCTGTTTGTCAGAGACAGATTCTCGTAGGGGATCTCACACCAGTTGCAGCGGTGAGGCAGGTCGTGACTGTGTTACTTGGTTTCCTGAGGCACCACTGTTGTTCCGGGAAGTGTATAAACACAAGCCAGGCATAAAGCGATTTTCCCTTTCGTTACGTCCTTCCTGATTCTGGCATTTCTAGAGCTCTAGTTCCCTTCTCCCTCCCTACTATGATGTCCAGCAAAGTGCTTCTGAATTTCTCATCTTCTATGAATTTGTATAAATAAGCAGGATTTTCTTGCAGTAATGATGCAGCAGAGGGTTACCTTTGGACAACATGCTGGAATGGCATAACCGAGCTGTCCAGATTAATATTCCTTACTTAGATCTGCTCTAGTAGCTTTTATCTGACAGGGCTTTACTCCAGTGGTAACCTTGGTCAGGTACTTAAAATCATTCAGATACTTAAATCCTCACAATTTTGTAAATGGTGATATAAGGAAAATAACAAGTCATTGCTTTGCCATCTGTGTGTGAAAAAAAAAAAAATCTGATACTTAGCATGCAGTGATGAATGGAAGAGCAACTGGTGTTAAGGTTTTGTGCTACAGCTATGAGCAAACTGATGGGGTGCCACTAGGTGGCATGCAGAGAAGTAACATGCCTGCTTTTATTTTTAGTGTGCTAATTCAAATGGTTAGAAATGATCTTTGCGTACCTAGGTGGATTTCTGTGCGGACATCGTGTGCGGTTTTTAATCTTACCGGCAAAGTAACTTTGATAAAACAGTGTCATGGTTAGAAATCCGTAGAGATGCTGACAGATCCATTTAACTTCTGAAGGGAGACATGTGGAAAAGGAGAGGAAAGACTCTCCAAGCTTGATTTAACCCACGTGAGTCTTGCAAAAGTATAGCCTAGTGCAAAAATAACTGGTGATCAGACGTGCTGTCACAAACAGACAGCGAATGTGTAAGTATAAAACACTTGCACCAGCCCCATCACAGGCCAGACAAAGAAGGTTTCAGTGGGAGTTTGTATCCACAGATAATGGCTTAAAGTGGTAATTGATGCCAGCTGCATAAAATCACTAGGAAGGGTTCACCAGCTGCCTCTCTCCTCCAAGAAGAAAGGATTGTATTTTTGAATCCCTTCACGAGAATGACAGTCTCTCACCCCAGTCGCTTTTAATTTTCCCCTTTTGTGATCCTGGTGCCTCTACAAACGGAGGGAGTGTTTGTGGCGGTGGTGCAGCTCCTGTGTTGTCGGGAGGAGATGAGGGGACCTTCCGTCCCTGAGGCTGGCTCACATGTCCGTATCCCAAATTGCAGGAAGGCCCTGAAACACCTCCCTCCTCTGCGCAGGAGGATCCCGGCCGCAGCCTCTGCCCTCCCTGCGGCACGTGTGTCCGTAAGGGGACCTGTGCGGAAATGGTTTTATCCGGTGAAATTTTCTTGGGCGGGATTCATCTCACCCTGATGCGAGACATCTGCAGGATTGGTGTCTGGATCTTGGCTAATGACCTCATCCTCCTTTTGTCATTAGTGGGGA
Source organism: Apaloderma vittatum (assembly GCF_000703405.1). NCBI lineage: Eukaryota > Metazoa > Chordata > Aves > Trogoniformes > Trogonidae > Apaloderma > Apaloderma vittatum. Next base: position 44,578 of record NW_009696035.1, read on the forward strand.
GAGGTAAACACCGGGAGCGCGTGCATTGTTTGGCCTCCTTCAAATGTCCACTCCAGGATGAGATCAGTTGTACCCTGGAAAAAAAATCCCCGTTCCTGAATCTGGAATAGGACAGTTTCGGTCTGGCCACGTAGTTTTTTTTTTTTAATAATTCTTTTGTGTTGTTTCTTTTAACACTAATTGCTCTGCCACGGTGCCACTGCAACCTTCTCGGTGCTGATTAATCCTCATGATAGTTCCTGTCGCCACAAAGTCTTCAGGACTCGATGCCAGGGAGTTATTGATTCACACTAAGTAAGTGGAGTCCTCCAAAGCCTGGCGAGAATCACTGAACCCATTTATTTTTTGTAGACTGGAATTTGGACTGGATTGAACTGTGGGTGAGACGCTGCTTGTGTTGTGGTCAAATGCTCAGTGATGGCTAAGTAGGACTTTAGGCCTGGCCTTAGTGTTAAGAGAGGTTCTTAGGATTGCTGCAGGGCACTGAGCAGGTGCTTTGACACAGCCACAAGGAAAAACTGAAAGAGCAGTAACTGCCTGCAGTCTGCTGGTCTGTGTGCACCTTTGTTGTTGTTTGGTTTTGGGGTTTGGGGTTTTTTTCATGTTATTTCTCAGAAAAAGATCCTGTCAAATCATTGCTGTTTTGATTGTTACCATAGATAAACATGAACAACCTTTAGGACATTCTGCCCATTGTATTGTTAAAAGCTATTGTGTTTATGTGCTGAGTGTAGGAAATGATTTTTATATAAAAAGTCAGTACAAAAGAGCAGATTAATTGAATTATACATATTAACCCATCAATGATTAAGTCCCAAGCCATTTAAGTTTAACAGAACTCCTATTACATTTTTTTGCCTCCATTCAAAGTTCAATGTATTAGTTTCTTTTATAAGAATGTGTTATTCTTTTTTTTCTATTTTTTCCTTTTTTTTCCTCCTCCTTTTTTTTTTTGGCATATGAGCTAAATGAATTAAAAAAATCACACAACAGCAAGGACAACAGAGGCAGCTGCGGAAGCACAGACTTAGTTTTTGGCTCAAAAAGCTGTTCTGATAACACTTTCTCCCAGGGCTGCTCTTTGATGGGAACTTTGATTTACAAGATTATTTCACTATTTTGTTCCAGAAATACTTTGTGAAGTATTGTGCTTTAATGATGTGTCATGAGAAGATTTAAGAATAGTTTATTCTTGGTGCATTTTGGGAATTATCTTGTAGTAATTTATGAATAAACACAGTGTCCTGCTGTTAGTGTATTTGGAATAATTGTTTGCTTTGTAGCATAGGGTGGTTTCTTTTGCTAAAGCCATGCTTACCAGTGTGCATAAATAGTTAACGTGTACTTAGTATTAACATCTGCATATGTCGTGAATAGGATATTTGATTGCTAGCATGGTACAAATTGCAAGGAAGTTTGAGGCTTAAAATTTTTTCATGTAATCAGCTTTGACATTACAGGATAATCAAAATACGTGCTACCGTTTCCATCAGCCAGCCACCCTAGGGAGCAGAGGTTTCGGTTTCTTCCTGGAATCAATTTAAAGTAGACGTTTTCCCCCGGGTAGCTAAGGCTAGAAAATTGTCGAGCAAATACAGATTGTGCCTAACGAGGTAACCCAGCTTCCTTTTCCTTCATTGCCTTGAGATGTGCTGGATGAAGGCTCCCAGTGTGTGGGTGTGGTACAAGAGAGCTGGGGGTGGGATGGTGTCTGCTCCTTCTTCTTCTGTATCTGCTGGGCTGCCTGCTCAGGGCATCACCTCAAAGCGTGCCTGGATCTTTACCTGCAGATGCGTCCTGCTGACACTTCAAAACGGGGTTGTGGGTGTTTTTAAGGAGTGGTTGCAGTAACATTGCCCGTTTCAGCTCTTTTGAAGGGATGACCTCCCTTCACCTCAGCTGCTCTCATGCTTGGCACCTCGCTGAGCCAGGGGCAACCGGGGGAAATCCTTCCTCTGCCTTTGTGTCCCAGCATCCTGTTTACTGCCTGGGCTCCCGGCCCTCTCTTCCTGATGCACTTGCTCTTCCTCCATGGAGCCAGATGGAAGAGGAGGAAACTCGTGCACGAGGCAAACGCCTTGTCCGCTCAGCGAGGGAAATTCCTGATCTCCACCTCTGCTTTCCTTCACCAGCCCTGTGCTGGCACCAAGCTGGGACTCTGTGGTCCCCACCGCAGGGGGACCCACCTCAGGAGCATTCTTCAGCATCCGACCTCACTGAGCTACAGTTTGGCATTTAAATAGGACTGGTTGCAATTTTCAAAATTAAAGGGAAAAAAATAAGGAAGGTGGAAATAATACTCCTCTACTGTAAATTAACAGATTTTTTTCAGTTTTGTAGTTCTCTGAGTTACTAAGACTAAAAGCCTGCTAGCTATATATTTGCTTAAGGTATTATGAACATAGGGTTTTTAAATGGATCCTGTCCTGCTGTCACTGAATGAACTCCAGTGCATCCTTCATTTGCTTTTTTTCACTACTCGAAAACTTGTGAAAGTAAAAGTCACTTTTAGACCATCTCAATAAACAAGATTTCGATGGTATGAACATATGAACATAGCATTTACTGAGCATGATGCAGGTATAAAATGAACTTTTGAAAAATGTAGTTGTGTGAAAGAAGAGAGGAGAAATAACTAATGTACATGGTGTATTAAACATATGGTTTCTTGTTCTTTTTCCAAAGGACGAGGAAGAAGAAATCAAACTGGAGATTAATATGCTAAAGAAATATTCTCATCATAGAAATATTGCAACTTATTATGGTGCTTTCATTAAGAAAAGTCCTCCAGGACATGATGACCAACTGTGGGTAAGAAGATATTTCTCAAGCATGTTCATAAGGCTTTCCATTTTTGATGTAGTTTGAGGATCACAGAAATACCTCATTATGAAAAGATGAACTAATAGTATTTGGTGCTTGCCTGAACAGATAGATAAGTGAATCACACAGGCTAATCGTGCATCATTGAGAGGATGGCTGAACCAAGATTTGCTATTAGCAGTGGATTTACTCTTTAAGTAAATTCTTTTTCCCCATTTTCCAGATGGATAGTAACATGTTTCGTGGAAACAGGAGTAAGAATGTGTGGCTGTAAAAAGAAGACTGTTCTTTAGAATTGTACGTGTCTCATCCCACCTCTTCTACATCCTCTAGAGGATTGAAGTTTGAGTTTGAAGTGGCAGGGTACAGACATCAGTGCATGTTCTCACGTAAATAAATGGGAGTTAAAGAATAAGATGTGTTGCAACGGTGTGATCAGTTTGATTCCTGTGTCGGATGTGCTCTTACTCCTGTTGCTGCTAATGCATTTTGCATAGCTGAGCAAATCCAGATTCCTAGCATTAAATTACAGTGATTAAATCAGTCCTTGAAAATGTGGTAACTAATGTGAGACACATTCCATATATGTCTGACACACATTGGAGACATTTAGTTTGAATCCATTTTCCAGGCAGAGATGTAAAATAGATTATACTCTCTGCTGCACGACGGTTTCCCAAATCAATGCTGCAGCCTGATTATTTTGCTTCACTAGACAGTTGGGAACTGTGTTTAATGTTGGTTATATGCTGATATTTGTTTTGCAGCTTGTAATGGAGTTTTGTGGAGCAGGCTCTATCACAGACCTTGTGAAGAACACGAAAGGGAATACTTTGAAAGAAGACTGGATAGCATATATCTCCAGAGAGATTCTCCGGGTAAGGAAAACAGAGTGCCCCACTTGAAAACACGGGAACAGACTTAGTGAGATGTAGCCTAGCTTGAGGTTCTGCAAGAAGCTGTTTCTGATCAATCCCGTTTGCCCTGTCATTGCTTGGAGAGTGCATAGGAACAGATAGATACCTGCTCCACATCATTTGCCTTGGTGTGAGTTGTACTGCACTGGAACAACAGCCTTGCAGAAAATAGCAGTTCTTAGTCACGAGAAGGCAGCGGAAGAACCAGGAGGATCTTACCTATTGCAGAATCCGTGAAGCAATGTCCATAAGACACTATTTTCGAGAAACATGAGGTTTTGACAGTGTCGTGACACAGTAGAATACGGAATGGCCTTTTCCAGATGTGCTTGCAGCCGTCTTACTCTGCTTATAATCAAGTCCGTGGAAGAATGGAGTTGGTGGCTCAGGCCAGCACTCAGGACTTCTATGCTGCAACGTGCTCGTGTATCATGTATTCCCGCAGTCTCTAGAGCGAGCAGCTGCGCCCTGTGTCCTGTGAGCTGTGCAGTGCTGGCAGCCGGCGCCGCAGAAGTTTCCCAGGAAGAGGGACGCCACTTGCCAGTTTTTCTAAAACTGAAGTTTTAAGTAATTACTCTTCATATTTAATTTCCAGTTGATACAGTTTAAATGCTTTTTCAATTGACATTTTGTTTGCTCTGCTTAGTAAATCTGGTATGATTTTCCTCGTGCTTCTTTGTAAAGCAAATTGCCTCCTACTCGTACCACTATGCAGTATGTTTGTTCAATTGCCTCATCATAAATGAAGTTCTGAAGGGCTTTATGTTAAAGGAAACCACCAGCGGCTCTTGCATAAATCAGAGCTGCTGTTGTCTGTGTTACACATTTGCTCTGCCTTGGTGATTTTAATCCCAAATGCTAGGAGAGAGTCTGGCTGGTGGTGCATTTTAAGTTCTTTATGTAGGAGAAGAAAAATTGAATACGTACTGATGGTTGTATTTCAAATCAAATGGATAGCATACTTTAATATGGCGAAAGCTGACTTTTGCAGGACTGATCTTGTGCTTGATTTGAGAACTGTGTATCCTTGGAGGTATTGCTTGCAGTGTTGCATTTGTCCTGGATTTTCCTTAGGTAAAGTAGTCCTGAATGCTGATAAGAGGAGAAAATTATTTACCTCAGAAAAGAGTTAGGTGAAAGTTATTTTCTCATTCCTGTGAGAGGTTTGCAAAAGAAGCCTTAATTGCTTGATAGCAGGAACTGGAATATCTAGAAAAAAGGAATGCTAAACCTGAATTGTTATGAGACGTTGCAAAACTTGATACGACACCGAGTTTGTCAGAGATGAAAGAGAGAGATTGTGTAACAGAATGTGAAAAGGAGCCAAAGATTGCTGCAGGTGGAGACACAGGTGAGGGTAGAGCTAGTGGATCCCTGTGTGGTTGGAGGGGCTCAAGGACTGCAAGAGAACGGAGACTTGCCCCTCTGTCTCCTCCCAGCCCTTCACAAACCCAGATGTGTTTTTTTGGTAAGGTTAGATGGTACTCTGGAGAGAACAGACGATTATCTCTCTGGGTGAGTCAGGGCAGCAGAAGGCTTTAAGCAGTATCCCGTGTGAAGCTGTTGAAAAACCTTCATTCCTGTGAGAAATAAGACCACACTTAGCATTAGCAGCCAGCGAAGGGTCTCGGGGACATCAGCCATTCGCTTGACTTTTTTGTGACATGTGCTGGGAGGAGCTGTGGATGGTGGTTGTTTTTGTCATGCTCATTAAGTGTTTTAAAAAAAGGAAAATAGCCCAATGGTTATGTAGGCAAACTAGTAAATGATCGTTTAATGAAGAACATGTGTTAAGAAATACTTCTCTACAGCAACCACTACTCTCTTAACCTCTTGCAGCTGTAGAGGTTCTATTTCTTTATTTTTCATGAAGCATTAAAAGCCTATGAGGGCAACGTGAACAGGCAAGACAATCCCACTGGAAACTACAATTTTCCGAGCAGAGAGCTGAGGAGAAACCAAAATACTGGCAGTTGCTAAGAGGGTTGCCTGTTGTTCTCCCAATTACATTAGAGAGTAAAATGCAACATATGTCTTCCTCAGCCCTCCCTCCACATGGCTAACGCCTTGGGGCATGCATCCAGGTGCTGTCTCAACAAAAAGCACCGTATGCCAGGAGGTTTTGTTTCATTTGGAAAGTATAATGCTCATGCCCTTTTTTTTGTTTTTTCTTTTGCATTTTTTTATTTCCCAAGGAACCATTATCTGGCTTCGTATTTATGGAGGCTAGAGAAGAGAACTGCAGCTTTTGTTTGTTCATCAGTCATCGCTTGCCCTCAAACATAACTGCCAGTCCAACACCCTCCTACCCCCTTCTCAGGGGTACCTAAATGCATGCTGATGCTGCCCCCTTTCTCCTTCCACCTCTCTTCCTTGGTCTAAATTTTGGGTGACCCTCTGCACGTCAGATGTCAAGCATATACGCTGATGCTGATGCCATTTACAGTGTCATTGTGTGGAGACTTTCTAGGAGCTTAACTTTCTTCCTGCGACAGCTGAGAGGTGTTTGCACGGTGCAGATATTGGGCTATATTTAGGTGCAGAATGTGTGTCACCTGGGGCCTGTGTCTCTGCTCCGTTGCCAAAAGCTGTGCAGACAGGGTGCTGCTACAAGTCTCCTGTCGATCCTGTTGCATTCAGCTACTGAGCAAGAGCCCCAGATCCAGTGCTAGGGGCTTTAGGGGTGCTGGGTATGGGTAGTCCCCTGCTAAGCCAGGAGCCCAACTCTGAATGTCCTCTCTTTCCTCTCTTCTCAATGCAGGGGTTGGCACATCTTCATGCCCATCATGTGATTCACAGGGATATCAAAGGGCAAAATGTGTTGTTAACAGAGAACGCAGAAGTGAAACTGGGTAAGTAGGCACGCACATGCACTTCCTCATTCATTCAGTCTTTGTTTTGTGGTGTTCCCAAACTGATTTTATCATCTGAGAGCCCAGTGACATTTTTTGTAGCATGTGCAATCTGTCGCTTCTCCCGTGTGAACTGAGGTGTCCTGCACGAATTTCCTCTTGCTTTGGGAGGATGGCATGCATTTCATCAGAAGATGTTGGCTTTCATGCCAAAATCGACATCAGATGACCGTTTTGTGCCCCCCATGGAGCCATGAGTGACTTGTGTTCGTTCTAATTCCCTTTATTCTGGACTCAGGAAGTGACAGGAGTCACTCTTTTATATGGCTTTAAAATAGCACCTGCTGTGCAGGTTCTGGACACAGAAATGTGATCTGGATGGCACACTCGAGGCAGCTGTGGCATCAAGTTCAAAATGCAGTTCCAGCTCTGGCATGCCTGCTGGAAACCAGGCCCACCCCTGACCTCTTCCCTCGCTTCCAAGTGGACATACTCTTTTTCTTCTTTCTCTCTAGTTTGTCTGTTCCAGTTACTGCACTCTTTAACCTTCTGTGTTCATATCATGCTATGCTCACCACCTTTTTTTGGTTAAATATAGAGCCATGCTGAAGGCCTCCCACTCAGCCCACATCCCTTCTGTTTTGCATTGCACCTTCCTGCAGCACGAGGCACGGGAAGATGTCCTGGCTGCTGGAGGAGGAAGCTCTGGGGAGAGCTTTCCTCCTTTTGGTCCAAAGTGGAGCACAGTACCTCCCAAATCATTGCTCCCACTGAGCTTGTCTACATCAGTTTGTCACTGTCACTCAGGTGATGGATGCAGTGAAGCTGACACAGCCTTCCTAGAGCAGATGCAGTTACTGGTATAGAAAGACATATATCACTGAGGTTGTGAGCAGATGGAACTGAGGGGAGGAAAACACCGTTGTGATGTAATTGCCTTGTAACAAAATGGGCATCTCTTCTGCGACATTCATTCGTGTGTGCTCAAAGTTAACACTTGAATAATGCTCATCTTTTGCTCCTTTCGACGTATCTGCACTGTGCATTGGAACAGAGAAGAATTCCCTGAGCATCAGATGATTTTTGCTGTCTTATTTTAGAGCAGAAAAGGTGGACAGCCTTCTGGCTGTCACCCGCCCACCAGGGGACATGTTCATGCATGTAGTTTTCCCATAGCATGAGAGGTACCTTTGGGAAGCAGCTCCTTCCATATAGGCGAAGGTGCTTGGCTTCGCCATTTGGGAAAGGAATAGCCCCACCTCAGCCTCCCAGGCAGTATTTTTGCAGCTGCACTCTCTCTTCTGTGCAGGCAGGTGAAAGGTGCAGGAGAGGTGGTTTTACTCTGCCGTGTCCCTTGACACTTGTGGCCCAAACACGTTGTGTGTGAACCACAAGAGCTCAGCTGCCTCAGTATTAATCATTATATTTCTCCTCTGCGTGGTCCTCCCACGTGGAACATCCACAGGGTTTTTTTCAAAATCACCTTACAGAAGTAATCGCTGCATTATTTTTCCTCCTCTTACTTAATTATACTCTTTTCCTGCCCACAGTGGATTTTGGTGTGAGCGCTCAGCTGGACAGGACAGTTGGCAGGAGAAACACTTTTATTGGAACTCCGTACTGGATGGCTCCAGAAGTCATTGCCTGTGATGAGAATCCAGATGCTACGTATGATTACAGAGTAAGAGAGTCCTGTTCACGGGGAAAAAAGCCAACAACCCAGCAGACAAAAAACATACACTTTCAGTATGAATACGTGTGAACAATGGCAGGTTTTGTGACTTCGTATGTTTTGTAGGGGTAATAGTATTTTGTATAGGTACATTCTTATTACAGGACTACAAGATACGGGTCACTGTCAGATTGTGACCTTTAACAGATGCCGTTACTTGTATTTTCATAGCTTTGGGACATAAGGGTTATAGGACTTCAGTGTGTTGTAGATACTCAGAGAAGGCAAAAAAGAGTTTAACTCAAAATGCTCATGTTGCATGATTGTACTTTAAATTGTGTTAGACTATAGACTATGTCCCAGTTATGGTAGTAACCCAGAACAATGCATTTTAGGTATTGCCTTAAATAGAACCACCGTCTGGAGAGCTCGTGAAGTACAGAAGGAGCTCTTTAAACCGTGTCTATTCCTGATTTCAAGACACATACACATGTTGATAAAAATTTATCCATCACGTTTCTCAACGAAGAAAATTGGTTACATAATTTACTGCAAACCAAAGATTTAATTGCTGCAAAACCATGATTGGCTAAATGGTATTTGCTCAATAGTATAAGAAGAATACTATGTGTGTGCATTCAAAGCTAAATTTCTCTAATGAAAGCATACTTCAATCTTAAAAGCTCTTCTCAGCTTTGCTTTAATGAAAACAGAAAGAAAGAAAAAAATGTGAAAATATGTTTTAAAAAAAATATTCGCTTAGACTAATGCAGTTGTTCCAACTTTTTACCAAGAAGGGCAACAAAGATACCAGAAAGCCTGTGATTATTGCCTCACAATGAATTTTAGAGCTGAATATCAATTATATCAACTTGCTGAGGTTGATAGTGGTGTTAGCTATCAGTATGCTTGTGTATGTCTAAATCTATTTTAAAAACCAAAATTATTTGAATTGGTGGTTTTGTACGTTTTGACTAAGATTGATCAGATTGATCCTGTTCCTCTTGATTTAATCACTTTTTACATTCATCAGCTCATTGTACTAAAGATAATACTTTATGTCTTTGCAGATGGAGTTATTGGGAAGGAAGGGTGGCTATTAAATGATCTGATAAAGGAGGAGAACTCTCTGCAGTTATTTGTTAATGCAGTAGTGATGTGAAAAATAACTCCTTCTGCCTCTGAAAACACCTGTTTATCATTCATGGTGGAGCTTGTAGGGCCCTTTACCCCCAAAAATTTATAGTTGAAAGATTTTGTAAGATCATGAGGCTGTGCAGTTTACCTTAAACAGCTGGATTTGATCTAGAGAAAAGATCACCTTGCTGGGTTTAAAAATGCTATCATTAGAAATGCTTCTCAATTTGTAGTACAAGAGTGACTTATTTCCGTATTAATTTGACTGATTTTTAAGAAAATGACAATTATGACCACAACTGAAGACTGCTTTGCTCAAGAACAGCTCTCTTTTGGCAGCCTCCTCCAGTGTTGTGCCCCTTAGGCTGTGGCAGTCTCTGGAGTTGGTTCCTCACCAACCCTCTTCCAGCTCTTGCCTCTGTTTGACCCTCCTGGCCCTCACTCAGTCTCCCTACTCAGAGATGCTGGCCGGAGGTGGTACCATGAAAGGCTTTCACTGAAGGATCTTTTTCCGTAATGTTTTGAGCAAAGCTGAAATGGTAGAGAAGGAGCTTTTAGCTTTGTCTGCAAGCAGTGTGCCCAGCAGAGGCTTCTTGCAGTTTTAAAGATGATGGTTATTCCCCTGCATAAAGCTATTATTTAATTATTGGGACTAGAAAAAGTTCAGGACTGTTGGGCATATTCCATTAATTTGTGTTTATTTGCTAGTTTAGACAGTGAAACTTGACAGGTTTTGAGGTTTTTGCCCTGTAGTCTTTACAGTCTTTAGTTTTCTTCCTCTTTGATTGGGGCAACAAGTACAATGATTTCTATGAATCTACTGTAGGGAA
>NW_009696035.1:54935-73595 GCF_000703405.1 Apaloderma vittatum
TGAATGTTTTAAAATGTCTGGTGTTGAGGAATCTGCCACTTCACTGGGGAGTTTATTCCAGTGGCTGATTGTTGTCACTGTGAAAAAATATCCTCTTGTACCCAATTGCAATCTTCCCAGGAGTAGCTTGCACCCATTACCCTTCATCTTTTCCATGTGACTCATTGTAAAAAAGGAGTGTCCATCTTCTTTGTAGCCCCTCTTTAAATTCTAAAAAACTTTCCCTATATGGCAGCCTTCCCAGTCCTTTCATCATCTTTGTGGCCCTTCTCTGGATCCTCTCCAGGTGTCCACACCTTTTTTGTACCACTGGGGCCCAAAACTGAACACAGTATTCCAGGTGTGGCCTGACAAGTGTTGAGTAGAGTGGGATAATGACTTCTTTATCTCTGCTGGTGATGCCCTTGTTGATGCAACTCAGCATCCTGTTGGCTTTCTCTGCTGCTGCAGCAACGCACTGTTCCCTCATATTGAGCTTGTCCACCAGGACCCCAGGTCACTTTCTACAGAGCTATTTCCCAGGTGGGAAGATCTCAGCCTGTGCTGCCCTCCTGGATTATGTTTTCCAAGGTGCAAGACCTTACATCTGGCTATGCTGAACTTCATAAGGTTCTTGTTAGCGCCTTCTTCCAGACTGTCCAGGTCTTCCTGCGGGGTAGCTCTCCCTCCCCTACTCAGTTTGATATCATAAGTAAAATTCATCAGGGTGCACCCGATTCCATCAACCAGGTCATGTATATTAAACAGCAGTGGGCCCCATATCAATCCTTGGGGGACCCCACTTGTGACAGGTTGCCAGTTTGAAAAGAAGGTATTTCCTACCACCCTCTGGGTGCAGCCTGTCAGCCCATTCCCCGTCCGCTGCATTGACCATTTGTCTAGACCATAACAAATCTATTTCTTTAGGAGGAGGCTGTGGGGAACCGTAGCAAAAGCCTTGGAGAAAACCGGGTAGACAATGCCTGCCACTTGCCCTGCATCAACCAAGCAGGTTACTTTGTTGTAGAAGGCTATCAGGTTTGCCAAGCACGATTTGCCCTTGGTGAATTTGTGCTGGCTGTTCCCAATCACGTGCTCTATTTGAATTGTGATAGCACCCTGGAGGATTCATTCCATAACTTTTCCAGGGAATGAAGTAAGACTGATGGCCTTATAATTTCCTAGATTCTCCTTTAAAGCCCTTCTTGTAGATGGGGGTGACATTAGCCTTCTTCAAGTCCTCTGGTACATCCCTCGATCTCCATGATTTCTCAAAGACTACAGAGAGCAGCCTGCCACGATGTCAACCAGCTCTCATAAGACCCTTGGGTGGATAAGGACTGGGCCCATTGACTTGTACGGGTCAAGCTTCTGTCATAGTTCACAAACCAACTCTTCCTTCGCTGATGGTGGGTCTATTTTTACATTTGGCTGTGGTTTTGTTCCCAAGGCCTAGGTCCCAACAGTGCTGGTAGAGACAAGTGAAGAGAGTGTTGCGAACCTCTGCCTTTTCAGCACTATTAGTGCCTAAATCTGCTTAACTCTGTTTAACAGCAGGCCAGTAATTTCCATCTGTATCATGGAATGATAGAAGTCATCTAGTTCAACTCTCCTGCCAGAGCAGATTCACCTAGAGCAGGTTGCACAGGGTAGCATCCAGGCAGATTTTGAATGTCCCCAGAGAAGGAGATTCCACCACCTCTCTGGGCAGCCTGTTTCAGTGCTCTGCCAGCCTTAAAGTCAAGAAGTTCCTCCTCATGTCTAGATGGAAATTCCTGTGTTCAAGTTTGTGCCCATTAGCCCTTGTCCTGTCGCTGGGCACCACTGAAAAAAGACTGACCGTGTCCTCCTGACACCCCCCCTTTAAGTAATTGTAAACATTGGCAAGAACTCCTCTCAGTCTTCTCCAGACTAAAAAGCCTCAAGTCCCTCAGCCTTTCTTCATAAGAGAGATATTCTACTCCTTAATCATCTTCGCTCTCCAGCAGTTCCCTGACCTTCTTGAAGTAGGGACCCCAGAACTGGACACAGTACTCCTGATGTGGCCTCACCAGGGCAGAGTAGAGGGGGAGGAGGACCTCCTTCTCAACTTGCTGGCCACACTCTTCTCAGTGTACCCCAGGACACCGTTGGCCTCCCTGTCCATGAGGGCATGTTGCTGGCTTATGGTCCTCCTGTTGTCCACCAGGACTCCCAGATACCTTTCCAGAGAGCTGCTTTCCAGCGGGTCAGCCCACCAGCCTGTACTGATACGTGGGGTTATTCCTCCCCAGGTGTGGTACCCTACACTTACCCTCCAGCCTGGAGGTCATTCTGAGTGGCAGCTGCAGCCTTCTGGTGTGTTTCTGCTTGTTGTTTTATGTCCTTGAAGAACCTTTTCTTACAGATTTTGACATCTCTAGCCGATTTCAATTTGAGCTCAACTTATAAAACTGCTTTTCTAATTGCATTGCACACTCTGGCAATGCCCTTGTTCAGTCCTCTGTAAACAAGGGAATGTTGAAAATTCTGTTGTTTCATAGACTTATTTTTTGGGCAGTTATAATTTTTCACTGTAATACCATGAATATGGATTTATATGTTATTAGAAAGTGTTATTTGCATACTTTGTACGAATATGCACGTGCATTTCTGCATATATATATGTATTACATGAAAAGTAGCATTTTATGGTACTGTTACAAGAAAAAAATAGCTCAGATTATTTAAATAGCCATGGTATTTGGTTTCAGTCTCACCTACAGGGCCTCTGTAAATAGTACTCTCTTACTGACTGAATGGGTAAGTCCACCTACTAACATATGGTCTCTCTCTTTTTATGCAGAGTGACCTTTGGTCATGCGGCATTACAGCCATAGAGATGGCAGAAGGAGCTCCCCGTAAGTGATACGTGCGCTTCTCTGGTGGGCTGATTAAGACATATACTTGGGAGACGCTGCTTGTAATCTAAGCCTAGTTTTGAGGTTTCTGAAAGTATCCGTGCGTTATTTCTGTTCTTGTTGGTTTTCCCTGCCCTATAAATATAAAAACCCATAAATAGCAATGCTCTTGATAAAGATAGGATCGTGTTTAAGCACTACAGTGCAGACTGCAGTAATTTAATTTCTATAGCAGGAATATTTGGAAGCTAATCGAGTGTCAGACTTCCTTCCTATGGGTAGTATATTGTGTTTTTTGGAGTTGTATCCCAATTTGTGTATGGCCTGGCCTGACTGAAACCTCAGCTGGGGAGAGGGGCAGTGGAGCCTCGACTAAACTGACCGTAATGAAAAAAGCATCTGCAGCAATTGTTTCTGTGTTGGCTTTCTGCCGGTTTGGGTAATGCTAATGTTGCTTCTCCTTGTGTTTCTGTTCATCGGTGAGCGGTGTTCATCTTCCTTAGCAGTGACACGACTTAAACTGTAAATCTGTCTTCAGCACGAAGTAATGAATGCAATGCTCCCTGTTTAAGAATACTTACCAGTTACTATGAATATTTTTGAGAGAGAAACTTGAAAACAAAAATGCACAACTTTTTATAGCTTATTTTTCCCTCACATACTCTTTCTGAGTATCTAGGCAGGTAGCAGATGTGTGCAAGGAGGACAGAAGGATTAAAAAAAAAAAGTTAGGCTTTTAATGGTAATTTTTATGAAGTCCTTATTGAACTAGCAAATATGCTTACCGTCACCCCCAGCTGGAGCTCTGTATTTAAAAAAACCCCCAGCCTGCAGTACCTAAGTGTGAGTTAATTTATTTTAGACATGAACAACCACTACCATACTTCAGCCCAGCTTGAAACCTCTTGTCTTTAAAATAATCATGTCAAAATAAGGTATTGACATCATCCTAGCTAAAAAATGGTTATTTCATTATAGCTGCTGCCTGATTCTTGATTTTTTTGTTGGTGTTGTTAAAGTTATAAACCAAATCACAAAGCACTTGTTTTGATTCATGTTTTAGGAGGTCTGATAGGTATGGGTTTGGTTTTTTTCCTTCTCAGTTGCACGTTTGCATGAGTGCCCATGTGAAAGCTACTCCCCGAACACCTCAGGCAGCTCTGTATTAACAGCATTCGAGCTACCACTTGACCTGCTTTTATTTTGTTCAGTGCATTGGGCTGCCTGGATGAGTTTCAATTAAAAGCTGTATCGGTGGTTTTTGTAAGCCTGGAATTGGAGAATAATATTTTTTCACTTTCAAACCAAAACAGAGCTTGGCCTCTCTTTGCGTAAAAGCACGAGAGGGGCATTTGAGAAGCCAGGAAAGATCCAATGTAAATGCTCAACAGCTCTTGCCTTGGTCTATACTCTGGCATATGGACTCTGCCTCCTTCTCCAGCAGTGGCCAAAGAGTCCATGTCTAATCTTGGTAGTCTGGTGGGATCCACAGGCATCCAGGGGCTTCTCTGCCAAGTCGTGGTCCCTTATTTCTGAATCCAAAATCCTCTTTACAGCAGTGTGTTTCTCCTGAATTTCTGTTGTGTGAAAAACATAACCTCTTCCTGCAGTGATCATTCAGGCTGAGGCTCATGGTACAAGAGGCAAAGCATAGGAAGATGATAAAACCAGAGGATTTGGTCCTAGTGACCTTTCTTAGGCAGCCTCTTTCGTTTCCACGTGTCGGCTCTGCCGTGATGCTTTGCTATGAAACAGGAGGAAAGATGTCTGACAGAGAGCCTAGGCTCCTACTAAGTGTCTGCTGAAACCAATGGGACTTTTTTTGACAAAAATCACGGGTTTGCTTTTCAGTTCTCTGGAAATCCTCTTTCTGATACAGACCTTCCCATGCCTCAAAGCTGTCAGGCCTTGGAGTAAAGAGAATCTCCAAGTCTAGAGAGTAAAAATGAAGCAGCCTTCTTAATGGGGGACAAGGGTAGGTGGAGGGAAGTTTGTGGGAGGCAGTAACTGTGTCATTCTTCCCTTCTGCCATCATCATCATCTCCTAGTATTTTATTGACCAGAATATAAGTTGGATGGTTTTGGGCTGGAGAAGGGGCTATGCACAGATGTTCCCATTGTGGTTGATTCTGAAGGTTAACCTGTGCCTCGATCTCTTTCTCTTTTTGGGGCTGCCCTTGGCGCCCTGGGCAGTGGAATTGTTGCCCTTTTGGGCTAATTCCATTTAGCTGTGTTGCTGTCTGCATCTGCTGCCGTGCGGCGGGATGGTGGGAATGGTTGTGGAAACCGAAACCATGGTATTGGCAGGGAGCAACTAAGCCAACATCTGTATGTTTCTGTTCTGTTTTTTTTTCTTTCCCTTAGCACTTTGTGACATGCATCCCATGAGGGCACTCTTTCTGATACCCAGGAACCCTCCCCCACGGTTAAAATCCAAGAAATGGTATGTATAAGTTATGTCTTGTTTGTAGCCCTTTTTTATAGCATGATATTTCTTTGTGTCTCATTGCATGCTCCTTTGTTACTGCATCCACAGAACTGTAAAGCAATTTGAGTTACCAAAAATCACTGTGGTGTTATCTTCTGTGCTACGGAATAAAAGCATAAAATAAAAAGTGTGTCTTGTTTGTTTAGTTCTGTTAGTCCCAGAGAAATTTTATCTTGAGTTGTGTGAAAATAAAAATGAAGCTTTTTTTCTTGACAGAGCAGCATCTGTGTTAGGGTGACAAATGGATCCATATTTTAAAAATAAACTCTTGCAGCACTCTTAATATGCAGTATGTTTTCTCAGATGTATCATAACACAGAAACGAAACAGTACTATAGTGTTCTAGTTGCTAAGTTGAAAGGAGCTATTAAAACTAATGAAGGCTTTTACTATAATTATTGTAAACGATTGGAGTTGAGTGTGTGCTTCTTGCCAGCTGAGAAGAATCCATTAGTATCAGAGGATTTCCTCACGGTTACTGGTTACAGCTGGCACATATGAAACAAAAATACTCTGTGGAAAGAGGTTTCATATAGATTGAAAGTGATCACAGGATACTGCGATCCTGTCAAAGTAATGAAGTGATTTAATTCAACATCAACATAATATAAACTTGACTTGCTTGCTGGGCTTGGTCTTTGCTTGGATTGGCTTATTTATGCACTTGTACTGTTAAGGCATCCCTCTCCCTCTCTTATACTTGCTTTCTGCATATGTTAAAGATGCATATACAGTATCTGCATAAGCCTTTCATTAACCTTTTTATTTAGAATAATAACACTTCAGGCATGAGGAATTAAAGAAAACCAACGACTAAGTTACCTTGAATTCAGCCTCTTAGATTACAGTAGGAAAGTGAAACAATGAATGAAAACGGTTGTTTTTACACTTAACCGTGTAGTGGGGGTGTTTGCCGCCCAAGCGCAGGAGCAGATTGAGAGCACGTAGCAACCACTAAGTGACTCTGGCCAAACCCAGTGCTGCTGGGACTGGACTGTTTTGATAAAGTGCTCAGTGGTGGGTTATGACAAAATAGGCTGCATGCTTAAAAATGCAGTTTTTGGGTATTTCCATTATTGGCATTTGTCAAGGCAGCTTGTTTGGCGTCTTCCATCTGGAGACATCCTCTTTCAAGAGTTCAAATGAAGTATAAATTTGGGAAGGTGGTGCTTCATCTTAGCTAACTCCCGTACCCTGGCACTTTATGAGGTGTGCAGGAGGAGCTCAGTTCAGCTCATGCCCTTAAACTGCGGGAATTTGACAAGTGCCTGTGCTGAGGAGACAACACTGTTCAACACCCACCTATTGTTCTACGAGGATTTTTTGTGTGTGTGGCTCTTCAGATAAAAAATAAAATCATGTTAAATTCTCGCAGACCTATCTCAGTGAGACCAGGCACATATAAAAGCAGCGCGGCGCTGCCTTCGTCAGGGGAATTTTGGCCGCAGTTCTTGCAGCTTTCGATACGGCTGTTCTGAAGCAGACATGCCCTTAGATACCACGGGCAGGTGGAGACACACCAGAGAGCTGCCTTACCCATGCTGCAGGCAAGCTGGATGAAACCCAGCTCAGGTCCAGAAGTAGCAGAGCTGGGTTTTCATCATTTGCCTTTGCTAATAGAATCCCGCCTTTCAGGGCAATTATGTCTGTGAAAGAGGGCATGTTACTGTGAGTCTGTGCCTAAGCATTGCAGGTATTTGGTATTGCCCTGTGTCCATCCATCCAGCCCAGCGGTCAGCTGGAGCACACACAGCTTTGTTTGGGAGGCACTCTTGCAGACAGCACTTTTACCAGAGGATGCTCTGGGATATGATGCTCTTTGAGGAGGGAAAGGATAGAACAGAAACAATGTTTAAGCTGAGTTTTGCCTGCGATATTGTTTTGTTTTGACTTTTCTCCCTGTCTGCTTTCTCAGGTCAAAAAAGTTTTTCAGCTTTATAGAAGGTTGTCTAGTGAAGAATTACATGCAGCGACCTTCTACAGAACAACTCTTGAAACATCCCTTTATACGTGACCAACCAAATGAAAGACAAGTCCGAATCCAGCTTAAGGACCATATAGACAGGACCAGGAAGAAGAGAGGAGAGAAAGGTATGCAGCTTCTAAAAAAACCAAGCATTGCAACTTATTTTTGTCCTGCGTTTCATTCTAAGTTCCCATCCCTAGAAAAGCTCCGAACAACCTCAAACCCTTGAAAGGTTGTTTTTTCAAATTCATGTTTTGACTGTCAGCAGACTTTTAGGTTTTGTTCTGCCCTCTACAGAGAAAGTATCAATTTCAAGTATCTTACTTTCATATAAGTAAAATTTACTCACTTCTGGGCCACTGCCTCTTCCATATAAGCATTAAACAGTATTTAGGAGGATATTGACATACAAGCCTTTCCCTTTTTTTGCTCTGTGGTAGGTTCATTCCTGGAATGCTGCCATAAATCAGATTCACAGGAAATAACCCATCACAAGAGCTATGAAGCAAATGGCTTGGACAGCCTGTTCTTTTTATTCAGGTGGTGCCAAGGTTCTCCAGGTGTCTTGTCTTACATATAAAACCTGGTGTCATTCAGAGAATTTGCTGAAAGTCTGCTGCAAAGGACTGTGCTGCTTTACAAGCGTGGGAGGATGGGCTTGTGTATGTAGAATGAGTTCTAGGGTCCTTGATAGATCTTTTCACTGAAGGGGATAGGAACCAATTCACTAAGGTACTACTTACTGCAACTTCCCCTTGTCCTAAAATTAAAGATAAGCACTATCTAGGCCTTTGTTTCTTTCCTGTTAGATGAGACAGAGTATGAATATAGTGGAAGTGAGGAAGAAGAGGAGGAAGTGCCTGAACAAGAAGGAGAGCCAAGGTAACAATTGCTTTTGGGAGGTCTCTGGGCAGTCCATGCCAAGTAAGTCTAAAGGTCTGTGTCTATAAATCAGGAGCACGCTAAATTTCTGTCTCTTAAGTGGAATGCACGAGCCACACAAACCACTCAAAGAATTTGAATACCTGTTCTGTGACTGCTAAAGATTTAAAGCTCCCCCTCATATGGCTTAGAGCCAGTGAGCTCCGTATGGAGGGTGACTTATGGCAAATATGGTTGGTCAGGAGCTCCACTATGTCAGAGTTTGTCCTTATTTCGCTTGGCCTCATTTCACACCTTCCACTAAAAGCATATATTTGACACGCGTCCAGTGTCTTTGCTCCGAAAGAAAAATGAGATTAAAATTTAACATCATGCTATACTTTATTAATGTTCCTCCGCTTTGGAAAAGTTATTTAATGGCTCGTCAGACTTTATTGTACGGGAGGCTTTAACTTCCTCTCGTTGCAGTTCCATTGTCAATGTGCCTGGAGAATCAACCCTCCGACGTGATTTCCTGAGGCTGCAGCAGGAAAACAAGGAACGGTCCGAGGCCCTTCGGAGGCAGCAGCTGCTGCAGGAGCAGCAGCTCCGCGAACAGGAGGAGTACAAGAGGCAGCTGCTGGCAGAGAGGCAGAAGCGCATCGAGCAGCAGAAGGAGCAAAGGAGGAGGCTAGAAGAGGTAGAGACAGGAGGCTGGAGCTTGAGGGGCAAAAAAAGCCCTATTTCAACTTGTGTTTCCCATTCCCACACCCATTTAAATAGAGTTCCCTGTGGTTCCAGCACATCTTGGGAAAGAAAACAACATGTGCAAATCCACTGGCAAAGGTAGAGAGCAAAGTGCTTAAATCCATGTCTGGCTACTTGAATATAAGCCGTCTTGTGCAGCATTTGAATATCCAGCAGCTCTTATGGAGGCAACAGGAGCCAAACCTGGTTGGTTGAAGGTATTTGGGGGGAGGCTCTGTCTTGGTCTTTGTTCCAGAGAAGAGACAACATGTCTAGAGTTCAGGTAGCTGTAGAGAAGGGGAGATATTAATTATTCCCAGATGAACTTTTTTTTTAAAGAGGGCAGTGCCTCGAGATTACATTTTTTGGGACCATGACATACTTCAAATTTCCCTTTAAAGCTTTCTCAAACATCTGTGTTTGGCACTCATTCATGGTACGTAGAATCCTGTTATTTTACATGTTACTCTGTCATGCATAGTAGCATGATAACTAAAAGCCATTTCGATTTATAAATATGATTTATAAATCAGTGTTAAAATTACAATTCTGCAAAAACTATAAATACATAAATTATATTTTTGTGATATGGTAAGTATGCATACACTACCGGAAGATAACAGAAAATGAATGTACATGTCCAATATTGTTCTGTCATACTTTTTGTATGTTGTAGTTTAACCCCAGCTAGCAGCTCAGTCCTACCCAACCACTTGCTTACTCCCCCCTGCAATGGGATGGGGGAAGGAGTCAGAAAAGTAAATATGAGAAAACTCGTGAGTTGAGATAAAGACAGCTAAATAGTAAAGCAAAAGCCACACACATAAGCAAAGCAGAACAAGAAATTCATTCACCACTTACTATGGGCAGGCAGGTGCTCAGCCATCTCCGGGATAGCAGGGCTCCATCACACATAGCGATGACATGGGAAGACAAAGCACCATCACTCCAGACATCCCCCTCTTTCTTCTTCTTCCACCAGCTTTATGTGCTGAGCATGACATCGTATGGTCTGGAATATCCCTTTGGTCAGTTGGGGTCAGCTGTCCCAGCTGTGTCCCCTCCGAACTGCTTGTGCACCCCCAGCTGGTGGGGTGAGGAGCAGAACAGGCTGTGCAAACGCTGCCCAGCAATAGCTAAAACATCCCTGTGTTATCAATGCTGTTTTCCAGCACAAATCCAAAACCTAGCCCCATACCAGCTACTATGAAGAAAATTAACTCTACGCCAGGCAAAACTAGCACAACCATCTGAGATCTTTCGTGTATTTATGTACATGTGGTTGGAATATGCAGTGTGAGCTTCAGAGGTAGGAGGGTTTCAAAACGATTCTTCAGGCCAGAGCTGAGTATGACACAGAGCTGAAGGGAAAACAATCCTCTGACTCCTCAGGCGATGCAGGGTCAAGTTCCAGTTGTCCTTAAATGACCTCGCTTGAGCCTCTTGTTTCAACGATTCACTTAGCAATGATGGAAAAACTACACCCAATCTGGTTTTCCAAATCCTGATAATGTTTAACAAGGAGGCAACCAGGACCAAATGTTGATTTGCATCCCATGACGTGTTTACATAACAAATAATAAAGGGTTCCAAACAGCTTTCCAGGTCACGTTATGCTCTTTATCACTTTTTTCAACGTGCAAGTGAGTTCAGTGCTGCTCTAAAGAGGGATTGGTAGCGAAGACTCATCCACACGTGAAGCCAGGAGAAGGAACAAGGGGGAGACATATAAACTCCATTTCTCTTCTCTTTCTTCCCCACCCTTCTGAGATTGCCAAGATAAATATCATAGCACTTCCAGCTGTTTTTAGACTCTGGCTCTGTTAGCGGTATTATGATGGGAGCAAGTAATAAAAAGAGGCTTGGAAAATTTGAAAAAAAATGTATTTTATTGATTTTGCCAAAGGTGGGCAAAAGCTGAGATAACTGCTTAGCCTCTAGAATTTCTCTTAGTATGGGAATCTATGATTTCATTTAAATGCCCTTTTAATCTCTAAGGTTCTGCAGGCGGTACTTTTTTGGTGAGGAAAGGGATTATGATTAAATTATCTAGGTCATTTAACTTTAGTAATCAGTGCAGCTCTTAAAATCAGGAATTTCTTTTTATAATAAAGGAGATGCCACTGCTGCACAAGGTTGAACTTTTTGAGGATGTTGTAGACGTCATAATTTAATATGCAATTGAAAGAAAGGCAGTTACTTGAAATTTGTGTTTAATCAGCCCTGCTTTTTAAAATACAGAACAGAACTTTCTGCAACCACAAGCCAGCATGTAATGTAGGTTGGTATCTTACTGCGTAAGGTTACACAATAAACCATGTAAAGTTTGTAAGAGAAAAGCTCTGCCTGGTTCCCTTGGAGATATAAATATGAATGATAAGCTATGAAGGTTTCCTTTTGCAGGTGCTGGGGTGGGCATATTCTTCTTAAAGTGAATTAACAGAAAGGCTACATTTAGCTTTCAGAAAATCCCCACTTAGTTTGTTGAATCCTTGTGTTGGAAAAATATATGATCCCAAGTGATTTTTAACAAAACAACAGCCAAAACAAGCTCTTTAAGATGGGGGAAGGGCAGTAGACACATATTTAGATAAACATCAGTGTTGTGACACAATTGAAGGCCAAAATATTGAAATGTTGTCACTTTGTCCTTAACTCACCCGCCCCCTGTTTTGATGAAGCCAGTATAAACAATGAAGAGCTTGGTAATGTGAGTTAAGATTAGTGTCAGGCATTGAATCTCTGGGCTTCCATCACTTTGTTGATGTTTTTACCAAGCCTTGCCTTCTTGTAATTTTTGCTTGTGCAGGGTAAATGTATGTTTGGATATACCTGTTTAACATTCTTCAGGAAGAATTTTATTCTTTAGATAATCTCCATGGACAAGTTGCTTATACTCCACTCCCTCCCACTTCCTAAATTAAAATCGAGGTCTTGTTCTTACAATGCTGGCACAGAGCCTAGACAGTTTTGACCGAGACTGCAACAGGAACGGTGTTTAGGATATCTGCCAAAAACTGTAATTCTCAGCAGCATTAGAGAAAAGATTGCTTTTTAAAAGGCATATAGGTGACTTCTAAAACTCATTATTGCAGGAACCTTGTAATTTTTGTGTTACTGAGAAGGTGAAAGTGATTTGTGGTCAAAGTACAGAAAATTACCTGAAACATTTTGGGAAGGGAATTAGTTATCTTCCTCCCAACACCCCCTTTAAAAACATATAAAGACTAGTTGCATAAGTATCACTTATACATCATATAAGCGTTTAGATGGTTAAAACAAGAAATCTGAGCTATTCCTGGCTGTTCTAACATGTGTCTGTGTTTCCATTGAGCAGTGTGGAGACACCAGTGCTCCGTGCGATGGGCATTTGGGTTTGTACTTTTGCAAAACTGAGTCTGATTTGGGAAATTCAGAATTAGCTATGGTGGAATTCCATTCTTTGTGGACCTCCACAGTTCAGAATAACTTCTTTAAATGGTGTCTCTATCCCTGCTTAGGAGAAGCTAAGATGGAATTTTTTAAAGTGGTAGGTTATATCTCCATTGGCAAGTAGCACAGTCCTGTAGAAGCAGATTAGTGGAGCACAATAATTAAAATCTTAGGGACCCAGAGACTTCACGTGTTTAAAGACAGGAGGAGTTCCTTTGGATTAGCTGAGGTCTAGACTGTGTGCCTACTTGTGGTTGGAGTGCATCTGTCTTTTTAATTTCATCCGAAAGGAGTGGTTGGCACTCCAAGACGTCTTCAAAATATGAAACAAAACTGGGTAAGTGGAAATGATTGGATGATTCACTTCAAAGGAGCACTCCTGATTTGAACCGATGCTAATGCAGGTGTCCCTGCAGGCAATTTTTGCCAGGTCTTTGTTTCTTTTGCAGAAAGGAAGATTATTCGTATCTACTTAATTTGAACTGCTTGCAGTTTGGATCGGTGTGCTGAGTAAGAAGTTTTACTTCTGGTTTATCTCTAGTGTGGGCAAAGCAAAAATCTCTTTATTAACCTTTCCAGTTCTCTTCCTAAGCTGATTCCAGACTACCTGATTCTTTGTGAAAGAAATCATTACTCTGTCTTATAGGTTGATAAATACAGATTCTCTAATTTTATATTCATAAAATATTATTAGTATATGTATGTGTCTCCAGTACTGCATTGTATGAATGAGGTCCTG
Source organism: Apaloderma vittatum (assembly GCF_000703405.1). Taxonomy (NCBI): domain Eukaryota; kingdom Metazoa; phylum Chordata; class Aves; order Trogoniformes; family Trogonidae; genus Apaloderma; species Apaloderma vittatum. The sequence continues at coordinate 68,027 of NW_009696035.1, forward strand.
GGTTTGTTGGTAGCCTCCGGCTGCATGTGTAGTTGCATTGCCCCCTCCTGGCAAATCATGCTTTACTGCATGGTCTTCCAGCTTGGAAATATCGGGTTCCATTATAAGATCGTCATTAATGCACCCTAAAACCATACAGGGAAACAGAGTATTGACACTGTATTTTCTGTATAGCTTTTTGTTGGTGTGGTAAATGCCAGTTTTATGAAATGCAGTAATTTGTGGCAGTATGGGCTCTGTCAAAATTCTTTTTTGGCATCTTTGAAATTTCTTTGAAGAGTTCTTGCCCTTACCTTCTGGTTAACATTTAGCTCCTTGAAAATAAGCTTTTCATCTGACATGTACAAGGAAGTTGGTAATACCATATCCAACTAAAGAAGATCTGGATATGCATCCATAATTTAAGTGAATCCAGATATATACCTGCTGTCTGTTGGGCAACAGTGTTTTACGTCAGGCCTTTTTTGTAGTGCGTGGTAAAAACCATAATATCTATCAGTCACACTTACTAAAGTTAGAAGGCCAAGTTTTATAAACAGAACCGACATTGGTTTTAACTAATGGTTTTCCTCATCCCTTGCCCCTCCTTTAGGCAAGCCAAAGGAAGTGCAGCTCCCAGGGCTTTGGTGGTCCTCAGGGAAGAGTTGGTAGAGGCAGTCAGGAAGGCATCTCTGTGCCAAGAGAAGGATGGTTGGAAGTCAGCCAAAGGGCTGCTTCTGAAGCCAGCTTGGGTCAGCAATGGTTGGCCACCGAGCAGCTTTGCCGTCACTTTGACAAGACGTAGAATGTGTATATATATGTGTGTGTGTGTGTGTGTGTGTATATATAGCGCCTATCACCATATCGATAAACATTTTTTGGAACCACTCTGATGGCAGAGGTAAGAACGGGAGATGCTCATCACTGTAGGTTTCCTTTCCCTGGGCTTGTGAAATGTTAATGCCATTTCATTAGCAGCCAGTAGTTTGATGCTCAAGTTTCAAAGGCCACATGCAAAGGAAGCGAAACCTTTCTCTTACAGCCAGGGCTGGGGAGAAGCGGATCGTGCCGAGTGGTCGTGTGGGGTCCCGCAATGCCGGCTGCCTCCCCCCACACCCGCCTGGCGAGGGGCTGAGGCCGTGTCTGGCGGGAAGGCAGAAACGATGCTGAGAAACCCCGTCTCTCTGCGTGCTTTGGCCTGTAGACAGTAGCGCATTTGTGCTTCAGAGATTAGAGTTAAATGCACACTGGTGGCAAAGAGTCCTTTTTTTTGTTTTATTTTCTTCCTTTGCTGGGTAATAAATATCTAGTGTTGTTGCTGAGCTAGCAATCTGGCTTAAGGTTTGCTTAAAAATCTCGTCTTCTAACAACTGATTTTGTTTATTTCATGATGCCATCCCCAGAGCTGCAATATATCCACTTAACAATGTCAACATGATATTGTCAGACAGGCTTCATATGTTTAAGAAGTGTTTGGTTTGATAAATGTGTGTATTAACCAGTCAGCAGTGTGCCGTCTCTTGCATCCTCAGGGCAACAGAATTACTGTACTTCACATCTTAGTTTTCTTAAACAAAGAGCCTGTCAGACTTGATTAGCCAAGAGGCACCTGAATATATTGACTTAAATATAGAAATTGTTTGACACAGATGTGTATATTCAGAAATAAAAGTGCCTGCTTAATCCTTTTACAGTGCTTAAAAAGTGGAGGGGAAGAAGCGAAACCTATGAAATGTGCTGTGTGCTGTAGCTGCCTTGCAGCACTTTTGCTATTTTTATATCTACATTCATTGAAGAAAGCTTGCTTAAGCAAGAGAGAAAAGGCTGGTAGACAGATTTAGTTAGAGAGGAGACACAATAGCTGGGAAGCTGTGTTTTTTAGAAGATACAGAAAATAGGAGGGGGAAGAGAGCTTATTTCTTGTGGCACAGGAAGGTGCAGTGAACCTGGGATGATGCTGTGGGCCAGGAAGGAAAGCGTCATGGTTACAGAGTGGGTCTGTTTTGACGGTGGTCTTTCAGAAAGTTGCATCTGTCCCAAAACTGCAACTAGTTATAGAGAACTACAGAGCAGCCTGTTTTATTTAACTACTAATAATTCTTATCCACCTCTTTTCCCCTCAATGTTTCTTCTCCATTATCATGTCATTATCGATTCCAGAAGATGGAAAAAGCTCTTGAGCTTTCAGTTACTTCATAGTCATACAGAGAAACTCATCCCATGAAGTAATGCAGGGAGTGTGGGTTGACCTTTGCTTGTTCAGTTGAGCACTATGAAATGCGCACCAGGAACTGGATTTGTGAACCCAAATAAAAGCTTAGTCTGAGCGCTCTTGCAAGACTGCTCGGAGTGCCCTTAGACTGCCAAATCTGTGGCATCTTTGCTTCACCAGAAATTGAAGATAGTATTAAACTTAACCTAAACGTGGAAAGGAATATCCAGTGTAAGTTTTTGTTTTGATCTTGGGCTTAGATTTGAGTGTGGGGGTTTTTTTTGGTTTGAATTTCTTCTGTAATTTTTAGCATAATGGAAATAAATGTTGTAGAGATATTCCCAGTTGATGGTTGAACAGGAGACAGCTGGGTCTTTTGACACTTAGGCACTTGTGGGAGGCTGCCTGGGATTTTGAGGTAGGTGGAATATCTGGATGCTTCTGTGGAAGTGCAGGAAGAGTTGGTCACGACTGTATGGGCATTTGAAATGTCTCCTCTGAAGTCATACATGGTGCTCGATAGACATAAATGACTCAGTTCATGCTTTCTAGAGCTGTTTTCCAGGTTCTTGTCAGACTTTAGCAGACTTATCAGCGCCAGTTTGTATTTGGGTCATGTGTGGAAGCTTATCTGTGCAAGTGCAAAAACATAGCTCAGCTGTTTTTCCTCTTTTACGTATAGGTGCTTTTGATGTTCTGGGAGAGGCTGAGGTGCTGTTGGTCAGCTTTCATTCTCTCTTAGGCGAAGTTTTGGGCAGTGCATTAATTTGAGCTTGGTTGTTGGGCCAACACCACCAAATTCTTAGCAGACCATGAATTGTCTTGAGAAGAGAAGCTGCTTACTGAAAGTTCAGATAATTGTCATTTGAGTTTTATCTGATTCAGTGGGGCTGATAATTCCCTTTTGGCAACATTTAGATAACGTGTTGAAGTCAAGAAAATTGTTGCTCTGATTAAGATGTGAGTTCAACAGATGTTCAAAGATTGAGTTTTCAGTGGGAACCTCTCTTGAAGAGCAGCAGCGAGCTTCCACACCTTGGTTGTCAGGCACATGGTACGTGACTCTGTGTGTGTGCTTGAAGAAACCGGATAGAGTAAGGGAGGCTGCTTTTAGTGATAGCTGTGTGCTGGGTATGAGTTAGTTTCCTGGTGGAACACTTGCATAAAATATTTTGTCACTCGGTTGCAGAGCTTGCCAGTCCTGGTAAATCCCTCTCTTCAGAGTAGAAAACAACCCCACCTCTTTCTTTGATAACAAGAAAAGTAAAACTTTGTGGTTTCTTTCCCCTTTTTGTAGCAACAAAGAAGAGAACGGGAGGCTCGAAGGCAACAAGAGCGTGAGCAAAGGCGGAGAGAACAGGAAGAAAAAAGACGTCTGGAAGAAATGGAGAGGAGGCGTAAGGAAGAGGAAGAGAGAAGAAGAGCAGAGGAAGAAAAGAGGAGGGTAGAAAGGGAGCAGGTGAGTACATGAATACGGATAAACGTACAATAGGTTTGTTTCTTCTAAATTCTGATTTAATTTTTAAAAATTAGTAAGCCTAAAGCAGCTTAGAGGCAACCTAATGCTGACTCTTTCATCTTTGTTGTCTCTTGACAGCAAGCGCACTAACATAGATCGTAGGGCTTTATGGAAAATTCTGGCAGCCTCAATATTCCCTCAAAAAAAGAAGTCTTGTTGCAGTACTTATTCTAAATTCTGCTTGTGCCTCTGGGCTTGACTAAAACCCATCAGAATTGGCAAAATCGTCACTGAGGCTGAAAATCATTTCTAGGCTTGTCTTGCTGGATCAGTGGTTCTTGCAGGACATGCCCCTTTTCAGCAGGCCTCCCAAAGAAGGGCAGCTCCGTTGCGTGTCAGCTTCTGGCACCCAGAATTGGTCCGAGTCATAACCTTTGAATGTTCTGAATTTGAGATGGAACCTTTGAGCTGCAGAGGGTTTTCTTTCCTGAAACTCCAATGTGCAGTATCTCTTACTCTATTTAAAATCACCTCTGATAAGGTATGCCAGTTCAGGCAACAAGTATATCTTGTGTCCGTGTGCCCTTAATACATTGAAAGTACAGGTGAGAAACCCTTTTCAACTGTGAATTTCAGCTGCTATATTTATGCATGAAATCTGCATGCTTTAAAATCCTTTAAAGTCTTTAATCAGGGTGGTAATCAGGGTAATAATCACTGCATGTACCAAAAAATACGGATCCCAAGTAAAGGGCCAAAACTGCTGTCCTAGAGGGTGATGGTTAATTTTCCCATTATCTTCAGGAGTGCTCGTTTTGGCCTGATATACCTTATTTTTTTCTTAACGTTAAGTCACTGTATTTGAGATCATTAAGGATCGTGTTACTGGGGAATTTTATTGTGTTTGTATATATTTGAAAGATTTCTGAGTCAAAAGAAGAGAAGACTAACCAATGGGAATAAATATATGGAAAATCTCTAATTACAGCACAGCAATTTGCTTTTGGGCAGACACCGGGTATTCCCCCAGCTGCTTTTTAAACTGTTGAAATGCAGATTACGCACAGTGCCAATAATAACAAATGATTAATTGACGTGGCCAAGCTGAACCACTTTGAATTATTTTTATTGGGTTTCTTTTTAGAAGAAAAGACATGCCCCCTCTTAGAATTTGTGTTAACCCAAACTATGGCTCAGCCAATGTGCGTAACAACAGTATAGTCTATCTCATCAGTCTGTAACAAGGCATTCTATAGCTCCCATCACTGTATCACTGATCCATTAATTTCTTTATGCATACACTTGTAAATGTGTGCGTGTGCTGATGTGTGTGCGCATGCACATGTTACATACTTCCATTAATTGCATGATAGGGTGTTACCAGCTTGGGTTTTGGTGCTTCAGAGTTTGAGTTCTTCCAGGGGGTCAGGCGAAGTAGCGGGTAAACCTCTCCACCTGCCGAGGCTGCGGGCGGAGAGGCGGCTTAGATCGCAAAGAGCGAGCGAGTTTGGTCTAATACCTGTTTCCTAGTGGATGTTTGTTTGTGTCGTAACCATCGCATAATTCAGCAAGGCTGGCAGCATCTGCTCAGGACAAGCTTCTGGTGAGGCGGGCGGCAGGGGAGACGGCAGGGCAGGTCCCGACCGCGCACGGCAGAGCCCCTCGGCGGCGGGGGGGAGCTTGCTCCAGGTCTGCCCACACTACGCCTGGCTCTAGCTGTTGCTAACAGTTCATCGCACCAGCACAACAAACTAATGTTTAATACAACTTGCATGTGACTTCGTATTGGCTGTGTTGAGTCAGACTTTTGCTGTGTTTTAACTTTCCAAAACCTTCAAGTGCATTTTGCTGCTTCTTGAAACCACTTCCAAAAAAACACGTAAAACGAGCTCTGGCCCGTGCCGGCAACATTTGGAGGA
>NW_009696035.1:73626-82753 GCF_000703405.1 Apaloderma vittatum
GCAAATTTCAGAACAGAAGGGGCCAAAAATTCGATGCTCAGGAGGCAGGGCTTCCTAAATTGTTCTGCAGGCACTAATCCATCCTGAAGTGCGTTTCTCGTTAAAGCTGAACTGGGGAAGTAGCGTGTGGTGTTCCACCCAGGGGGTTCTGATGCATTCCTTTTGAATAAATTTATTGCTGGGTAATTTCTATGTGACAGGAGTATATCAGGCGACAGCTAGAAGAGGAGCAGCGGCACTTGGAAATTCTACAGCAGCAGCTGCTCCAGGAGCAGGCCATGTTACTGGTAAAGCACCGTATCTGTTTTGTTCAGTAGCTATAGGATCCATTTATCCGGCCAGTCCTAGGCTTCCCTCAGTCGGGCACAGCTGCGCTGGCAGTACGACAACAAAGGAGATTGATTAAAAGGCCATTTATGCTAGTGTCGTGGGCTGACAGGCACATATGAGAAGTGCTGTATGGTCACACTGCTTTCTGGGCAGTAAGAGGAGGCTTTATGTTAAAGTGGAACAGTTCTGGTGTGGTGGTCGAGTTTTTGAACAGACCTTGGCATTCAGTGAAGAACCAGAGTGCTTATGTTGCAGATCAAAAGCACACATGATACGTAAATCCACCCCAGGATACAATGGCCTAGTGTTGGTCTAAATCATTGTTTTATGGACTTTACACTGGATTTAGTATAAATAACTGGTTTTTTTTTTCCTTTAATACAAATCAGTTTTGACATAACTCTCCAATCATGTCAAGCTTAGCAGTATACTCGCAACTTTCCCAACATGAGACACATGCCATACTGGTCTAACTTAGCTCTTGAGTACACTTTAACAATGAAATAAACCAAAAAAACCAATAATAATGCAACAGCAACCAGAAAGGTGCATTTTTAATGGGATGGTTAGGGACACATCCACTGTACAGTCAACTTCATGTCTTGAATTACTTATGCGTTCTCTCAAAGGAATACAGATGGCGAGAGATGGAGGAGCACCGACAGGCAGAGCGACTCCAGCGCCAGTTGCAGCAGGAGCAAGCTTACCTCCTGTCGCTGCAGCACGATCACAGGCGGCAGCAGCAACAGCAACAGCAGCAGCAGCAGCAGCAGCAAGAAAGAAACAAACAAAGCTATCATACTCCTGAGCCAAAATCCCACTACGAGCCTGCGGAAAGAACGCGTGAGGTAAGTCCTGCCTACAGGCAGGAATCTAGTACCTGCTCCTCTACCTCTGCCTGTTGGCATCATCGTGACTGTAGTTCTGCTGTAGTACAGTCGGAGGCCAAAGTGTCACTCATAAGAGGCAGGATATTTTAAAATGTTGGCTGCTGGTTTGTAAACTCAAGGGCCACTTCTCAGTACTTGTGCTGCAGTCATTGGCGTTCAGAATTTTGGGGTATAAAGGGTGGAAAGAAATTCTGGAAGGCTGCAACTAGGGGATTTGGTTTTGGAAGCGTCACATCGGGAAGTTGATCTCATCTGCACCTCATCAGAAGTGTTTTCATAAGAAGCATTGATGCAGTTGATGATCTGTGTCTCTGGCAAGTACTGGCGATTGGAAATTGGGAGCTAATTGGAAAGCCCGAACCCATGAGGGGGGTGCTTGCACACAGCACCTGTCTACACATTTGCTGCTTTAGCTCATGCTCTTGGGAATTTCCTTCTCATGAACGCACACCTGAATTTCATTGATTTCCTTTTTTGAAGTGTTAAGTATTCTCTTCTGAGATCACATCCTGCTCTTATGAAACTCTCTGGTGCTGCCTTCTTGGACTCGGGCACATGCAAGTTGATCTGAAATCATCAGGGTGATTTTTGTAGTGGTGAGTGAGTGGTCCCCTGTCTTCACTGGTCCATGGGTAACATTGCTAAGCAAGTAATTGCCTCTTTGATGCAGGCTTGGCTCTCTTTCAGCGATCTTACTCTTATGTTTCCCTTGAGCACCATACTGCCCACAAACCACTAGACTGGACAATACTGGTTGAAACTCTTAATGGCATGTATCACCAGCTTGTGGGAAATAGGTAAATATATTTGGAGCTGTTGAACATGATAAAATAGCTTTCAGTCCACTTTTGTCCACTGGTGCTTCATTGCCTTTGAAGTATCTTCATAAACCATGTTTGCGCTGTCTCATTCAATCCTCTTCATGGTTGAAGTATCTGGTACATCTCTCACCCTTAGAAGTTGCTCAGACTTGTCTGGTATGTGGTGGTACAGGCATGGAACTAGCCGTTCTGTCCTTGTTTCGTGTTCCTGGCCCACCTTGGTGAAATTACAGTGCCAGTCCAGCACTTCTATTCAGCCTGAAGGTTGCCTTTGAAGGAATGCTGAACTGTATCTACTCCTCGTCTCCCATTTTCCTTTCAGAGGTGAAAAGGAGAAAAACTGAAGATTCAAAAGTGTTACATCCTTTAGCAGAACCACTGACTCAGCTGTTTTTCCATTGTAGTCTTTTTTGAGCAGGAGTAGCTAGCAGGAGTAAAGTCAAGACACAGAAAAATTGTGTTAGTAGTCAGATCTTCCCAGAGATTACTATCTATTGTTATTTTTAAAAAGTGTGGTAGAAGTATAGCTACAATATCTCAGTGCCTGGCACAGGGAGTGACACCAGTTAATCTTAACAGTGGTCATTAACTCTGATATCCCTCTTGACAAAAAATAGTGAATTTAGAGTGTTCTGTCCTCATACTTTAAGGCATCCTTCTCTTCAGAGAAAGTCTCCTCCTACAGAGATACTGACCATCAGAGTCATAAGCCAAAGTGGATTAACTTTCCTGTTCTGTCAGAGTCTGATGGTGATTATTTTGTTTTTCTTTTCCCATTGCAGTAGCAGTGAGGAGATAAGGAAAAGGACTTCTAAGATTGGCTCTTGGAAACAACGGGGAGCTTGGAGCAAAAAATTAGACTTAATAGCATTTTCTGGTCCAGACAGTCAGGTGACTGGAACAGGACCTGTTTCTATCCAGGGATGCACTCAGTATCTTCTTCCCAGTCTTTGCTTGGTTTTAAGGATGTGTGGCTCGGGCAGTTTATGTGCTTTGTGGAAGAAACCTCCTATCGTCTACAGCTAGAGACATGAAAGCCTGTTACTTCAGACAGAAGGACTTGGGGCTTTTCCTTATTCTTTTCATACCAAAGAGCCAAAGAGTCTGGCCTGTTTTTTAAACTTTAAAAGATGTCTCTGTAAAATTGAACATGGCGGTGAAAATGATCGCATAGTGAAGATGTTTGCCTCCACTGTTGTTATACTTCCCAAGACATGGTGTATTTTGTGTAGACCTGGAAGAAGCTTGTCTGCTTGTTCCCATAGGCATGCTGTTACTGTCTTCAAATTTAGGAAAGCAGAGGCAGGTTAGGTTTGTGGAGCAGCTCTGCTGAGGAGTCCTGGAAGCTTGCCTCAGTCTTCTGACATGAGTATATGAACAGACAGTCTCGACCATCACTGCTAGGGAACAATTAGGAAACCACCCCAATACTGACTTTGTGCTTCAGGCATAAGGATTGAAGCACATCATGTGAGTGGAATCTCAACAAATGAAATCAGCCCAAGCTGCCAGTTTGATCTTTCTTTGACGCTTTGATAAAGTGCTGGGAGTTTAGCGTTCCTCAGAGGCAGCTCCCCTGGCAGAAACACACGTGCTGCCCTGGTTGCAGCGAAAGACCATCTTTAGAAATGGGAGTGCATTTCCTTTCTGCCTCGAGCCTCTCTTTGTCTCTTGCCCTTCATACCCCTCACTGTTTGCAGTGCTGTGGCCTTGGAGGAGGCTGCATTTGTGCAAGGGGCCCTCACTTGTGATTCTTTTGAGACTGAGCACTTTCTGACTTAGTCTTCTCCTCAGCAAGCTCTCAAGGTTAGTGTATGATCACTTCTGCACCTCCCTGAGAGTGAGAAACAAGCTGCTGGGACTGTTCTCTGTAGCCTGTGTGTTCATGCTGGGACTATCTGCTAAGAGAGAGGATGGCCAGTCCTTCAATTCTGTACCTAAAGCCAAACAGCCTCCAGCATTACCCGGTAAAGAAGCATATCCTACCTTTTGCATCGGCAAAGAGGCAAGGACAGGAAAGCAGATAATCAAATACCATTGTTTGAGTAAGGGGGGGCCGACTACGGTAAGGGATAGCAACTGGAAATGTACTTTTTTATTGTAAAGTTGTTTCTGTTTTTATATATCCTTTTTATTGACTGTGGGGAAAATACTGATGGATAATAACTAGCCTAGGTAGAAGGAAGCCCCGTGATGGTCTTTCATCGTATCACTTCATATCTTACCACCTGCTGTATCCTCTCTTCCTAGTATGGATTTTGCCATACTGGCATACTTGCCACTTTTGTGTAGTTCACTCAGTGTTTTACATTACTGGGGAAAGCATTAGGGAAAAAAATTCTGTCAAGCCCTCAATGTATTTGGTTTCTTTATGGTAAAGGGAAGGTGGTACTCACCTTCATATTTCTACTGCAGTTGGTTTTTGTGACTCCAAGATTAACCTCCATTTATTTTGGCTTAGGTGGAGGAGAGATTTAGAAAAACTAATCAGGGCTCCCCTGAAGCACAGTCGAAACAGATGGGCAAAGTGTTGGAGCCACCAGTGCCTTCAAGATCAGAGTCCTTTTCCAATGGAAACTCAGAACCTGCTCAGCCTGCTCTGCAGAGGCCGATGGAGCCCCAGGTAAGTGCCCAGAAAAATTGTGGTGAGCCTGGAGGAAATGCAGAAGTCCCAACATGTTTCCTTCAAGTTTGAAGATCCTGGCACTTAAAAAGTCTTATGTAAAGAGTAGTACTGTTTCACAAAGCAGCTTATTCAGTAGATTTGCTCTTTGTCTATTTTTGCTTATTTTGTTGATAAACTGATGGATTTGTGGGTTTAGTATTGGGATTTTTGTTGGTTTTTTTTATTATAATATTAGAGCTAGATTAAAACTGTTGCATTCTGTTATTTTCTGTGCAACAGCAGAATGGTGAGCTAAACACTGGTGATGGTTGCATTACACTTCTACAATTCAGAATTTGATCTGTGCAAGATATTTACTACCAAAAAGGATGCTCAGAAAAGAAGTGAGCTTGCTTGGTTTTGTAAATTCTTGCGGAAAAAGCTAACTAAACAAGTGGCTTTTAGTAGTATGAGCACTGCTTCCAAGAGGTTTTCAAAACATGACCAAGAAGAGCAAGTTTGTTGTCAGCAGGCCTACAGTTGCTAAATAGAGCTCTGTACCACCCCTGGAAAATCAAAATGAAGTTGAAAACACTGAGCTGCGTGGCTGCTGTTGTTCCTTTTTTTTTTCTAATGAAGAGCCTCCAGACCTTGATATCTGTATCTCACAGGAATTGCAGCATGAATTTAAAAAGTAACCTTTGTCTAAAAGCGAGACATAGCCCATAAATTCTGCGCAGTTTAGATATGCTAAACTGAACAGTATAGTTCGGCATTCGGTTCCTCTGTTTCCATGCAGAATTCCTTCTCCCAAATTAAATCTGTTGATGACAGTGCAAGCTAAAACCGTCCCTGATTATGACGAGGTATTGCAGCTCTTTTCAGCAACAGGAGAATTTGAACAGACGGGAGAGTGGGAGAAATCAGGACAGAACTGCATCTCTTACTCATTAATTCCTGGCTTTTTTTCAAACTTCCATGACTATTTCAAAATATTGGACTTGTATCTTCATGCTCTCTGTGCCAGTTACTTTTAAAGTCTGAGTCTTCCACTCATATTAAGGATAATCAGGCTCTTCAACAGCTGTGTGTATTAAAGTTGAGGAAATAGTAGTAATATAAAAACAAATACATCCAGTCTACTGAAACTGGGATTGAAAGCATTTTTTGCTTTCAATTACTTAATTATTAGGTGTGAAGACAGTGTGTTCCTCAGTTTTGACCTTTTCTCCTCTTTAGTTTCAGAAATTAACTCTGAAACGCAGGTTTATGGGCAAGGAGGGAGTAGACTGAAGGGTCAATGTGGATTTCAATGGAAATCCCAGTGGAGTTTTAACTCCGGAATTACTGTTGTGCCTTGTTAGTATGTGTAATTAGATATGTGTGCATGTATGTATGTGCTTAGTTTGTGTATAAATATGTATATATGTACAGAATATAGTACATATATGGTGCAAGTATAATATGCATTGTACATATGTATACTATATACAATATATATTATGTTTTTTTGTTTATATATATATTGCAATAACTGTGAAGGAATAAAGGCTTTTGTGTTATGGTCTTTCTCCAAAAGTTTGGAACTGTATCTAGTTCCTAAATTTATTAGGTAACGTAATTGTCTGTCAGTTTGCACATTTTACTGCATTCTTTAATTTTGTACATTCCTTCAATTGGATACCCACTTCAAATTTCCCAGCCCACCAATACTGCCGTGAGATGTGACCAAAGCCCACTAAAGACTGGGAATAGAAGGTGACTTCTGTCTTGAGTGGCCTTTGGACTCGGGCTCACAGTGCAGATATTAGGACCCCTTTGCTTCTGGGCACCAGTGTATGTGTATGTGGAGAGCGTATCTCACAAGAAACGTATATGTGCTGTATTTTCAGTCTGTTACGTTCTTTGGGCGCTTGCCTTGCTTTTTAAGTGCATTGATTCCACCCCACGCTTACCTAATGCCATAACCAATTTGTCTCTGCCCGCCCCACCTGCCTTTATTCTGTGTTAATTGGAAAGCCAGTTATACTGAGCGCATTGAATGTTTTATGTTTTGTTTTCTTGTAAGGTACAGTGGTCCCATCTGGCATCTCTCAAGAACAATGTTTCCCCTGTCTCGCGATCCCATTCCTTCAGTGACCCTTCTCCCAAATTTGCTCATCACCATCTTCGTTCCCAGGACCCATATCCACCTTCACGCAGTGAAGTGCTAAATCAGAGTTCTGACTCTAAGTCGGAGGTACCCGACCCCACCCAAAAGGCTTGGGCTAGATCAGACAGTGACGAGGTGCCTCCAAGGGTAAGGAGTAGAAAGACAGATGTGTGCAATTTTTTTTATTATTAATTTTTATTTTCCTAAGGTTGTGCTACCCTGGGCACTGGGAAGACCATGTCCTTGTGCCAGCGTTGGTAATAGTATTTTGGAAGTCAGATCATAATGTAGGTGTACAGTCAATGGGATAATGATAATCAACCTTAAGTACAATATTGAAGCGTCATATAAAATTGGCAATTATTTATAGAATGCAGCTATTTCAGAGAGACAATTTGTTATGCGAAGTTAACAAATCATTACCATATTCAGGAACGAATGTAGAATATCCCTGAGGTTATTGCTCAGAGTTAATTTTCCTCTTCATCTTTTAGCAACCCAAACTATGAATCATACACATATTTAAAATTGAGATGGAACTGAACAAAAAGGAAACATTCAATATATTTCCTCCTCCTCTCCCTGTCCCACCTCCCCTCCCATCCACTGGGATTTGCTTCTTCTGAGTATATTCTTGCTCCCCACCAGTCCTTGCCTTCTGCTGATCCATTCCCAGGCATTTGTTTGGTTCCCCTGAGCTTATTCTCCTAATTCTCATGCTGTTTCAGCAAATTGCTTTGTGCCTCCCCTGCTTCAGTCAAAATGCCATATTCTTTTTAAATGTCTCAGTAGTTGGAGGGATAGCGGGATGTGTATGTGTTCGTGTGGTAACTATTAAACACTACTTAAAGACTAAACTTTGAGTTCTCCTCAAAATCTATTGCTTTTGGTCATCAGTGCTAGCATGGACTTAGAATTCAGTGTTGTTAGAATCTTAAGAGTATATTCTGTAGTGGGAGAGGTTTAATCTTCCTCTTCTCTCTGTCTTCTACATGGGTTTAACACAACCTTCTTTCTCCCAAGGTACCTGTGAGAACAACATCCCGATCACCAGTCCTGTCCCGCCGTGATTCTCCACTGCAGGGTAGTGGGCAGCAAAATAACCAAGCAGGTCAAAGAAATTCCACGAGGTTTGTAAGCCTACGCGTCCTCATTTTTCTCGAGTTGAAAGGAAAAGGCTCATGGGAAGCCAGGTGTTTCCAGAGGGCTTTTGGCATTGTCCGTTGGATGTGAGAAGATGAACTTGGATCCATTTTCAGTAATGGTTAATAGTAATTTCCCTTAGTGTAGCATGTGTGCCAACAAACACTGGCATAATTTCTTCTTCCCTCTCCTCCTTTGAGTTGCCAGCTCTGTAAATTTCAAAATATCCTTAAGATTTCTGAAAAAATATGGCCATTCATTAACATCGTGCCTTTTGGTGCAACAGGTTGTCTTGGGCCTACTGTGGGGATTACTGGCAGCAGAAGTGTTTATGACATCTGAAGTGAAGAGATCTTGGAATCTTTCTGGCCTGCGAGCCAGAACTAGGCTTTGAGAAGAGGAGTGACGTCCATGAGCATCTGAGATTAGGAAGGGGGAGGACAGGACTGCCTTCAGAGCTCAGCAGAGTAGCATGGACAGGCCCCATGGAAATAGGCTCACTGGACAGGAGTTGAGGGTATTCTAAGAGGGACGGGGAGTGATGACTTTTTGGCTTGTGCTTGGGTGACCAGGGCAATTCAGAGATAAGTTTAAACCTGCTGCGTGCAGACTGAGAAAGCTGTCTGGTTTAGGTTAGATACATAAGAACGGCAGACATCCAGTTTCAAAGAAAAAGAATAGCTTACACCCCCTAAACTTTTTTTTTAAACCATTTTAAATAAGGTAATAGGTATTTGAAAGGGAAGCCACTGCCTGAGTTGTGAAGCATCGCTGATGCCCTCAGCTCAGTGTAAAGTGCTCTTTCAGATGAGTTATTAGCAAAACGTGGAGGAAGCCTCCTTCCCTGGAGATGTTCAAGGTCAGGTTGGATGAGGCCTTGAGCAACCTGGTCTAGTTAAGGATATCCCTGCCTGTGGCAGGGAGGTTGGATTAGATGATCTCTAAGGTGCCTTCTAACCTAAGACATTCTGTGATTCTGTGAGGAAGAGTGATGCTTGAGTTTAGAAACAGGAATCTGAAGCTGAAGTATGTGACAAAGACTTTCTTCCCTCCCCTGGTGCAGCAATATAGAGCCTCGTCTGCTGTGGGAAAGGGTGGAGAAGCTCGTACCAAGGCCGGGCAGTGGGAGTTCTTCAGGTTCAAGCAACTCCGGCTCACAGCCTGGCTCCCACCCCGGCTCTCAGAG
>NW_009696035.1:82778-106993 GCF_000703405.1 Apaloderma vittatum
TCCGGATGAGATGTAAGTCCTTCCTCCACTCTTTCTAACATCACATTTCCAAATTTATTAAGTTGTGAAGCATTCAGTAGTGAAGGTTGATAACCCTCTCTGGGAAAGACCTTTGAGCATGCAGTATCAAAGGTAAGTTAGCTTCCAGTATCCGTTTTGGCTATATCTCCTTGCTTGGGAAAGATGGTAGGTGAAGAAGTCATTGTGAAAGTGTTTTACTGTTCTTTGATTCACATCCAGTCACTGCTCTGTTTTCCTTGTGCAGACAGCCCAGTCTCCCTGCTTTCATGTGCAAGGGCACATTGTCATGTTTGTTGCCTGTCACTGTGGTGGTTGTTGGCAGGCTGTGGTCTGCTACAGATAGGTCTCAGCTGGGGTACGTTGGATGCTGGTGCAGGTTTTCCAGCTTGTGGCCACACTCAGGCTACCCACTCTGATTCACAACTGTGTCACAGTTTACTTGGGCTTCAGTCATAGGTCAGCTGCACCTATACAGATCACAGCTTGTGATTTTTTTTGTATAGTCCTCACTATAAGAGACAATATAGTAGTGTGACAGTCTTGCTGTCAGGCACTGCCCGATAGCCTTCTCACCTCTCTTCCCCACTCCAAAGTGAAGTAAGAAAACATACTCTAGCTTCCTGCTCAATCTGTTTTGTTCTGTGTTCCTTTTGGGGTGTTGACAAATGCAGCATCATCCAAATCAGAGGGTTCGCCATCACAGCGTCATGAAAGTGCACCTAAAAAGCCTGAAGAGAAGAAGGAAGTCTTCAGACCTGTCAAGCCTGCTGTAAGTTGCTTCTGCTTTCCTCTGTTCCTCCTGTCTTTCAGGTAGGCCCAGAAAAAGGACCATGTGAGCCTCCATTCATGGTGCCATTGTGGGTGAACCTCAACTTGAGGTGGAGTTTTTATCTGTGAGCCTAGGGGCGCATCCTGGACTCTGACATTGCCTGCACACATGACACTGCTTTAAACATTAGAATTTACTCTGCTTCTGGATTTGATTTCTGCTCTCTGGTCTTCTTCTTTCTTAACCTTTGCCTTTCTCTCTTTCAATCCTGTGCTTCCCTCCTGGGGCTGGAACAATGATCATGCGTTTGACCTGAATGTGCCAATGCTGGGCTGAATGGTGCAGGGAGAAGTGGTAAGACCTTAAATTGTTGCTATTTTCTGTGAAAGATTTCTGACATTTTCTTTTTCTGACTGCTGTTACAGTTGATTATAACTCTATGTCTAATTGTATCTGCGGGATCACAGTGGGTTTTCACAGTATTTCCAGCTTCCCTTAAAGCTTTTTTCTTTTGGCGTTATGATACCGCACTAGCACCAAATCTGCCAGTAAAAGCTGCTTTCTTAAAAGGAACAAAGGGGCTGGTCCTTCACTTCTGATAGTATCATGTGTGAAGTGATTGCCATAGACTGCGTTCAGCCAAATAAAGCATAGCTACATGGAGAGCAGATTGCACTGACTGCAAACCTCGTTTGCCCACGCTCCAAGCTGCAGACAGAAAAGCAGCTTATGTCCCATGCTGTTTGGCAGTTGTGTGTGACTGAGCTGCTGGTGCTAATGAATCCGACTTCTCAGGTGTGAAGTCCTTAGCACGGAACCGTGCAACTGGAGGTGGATCAAAAGCTTTCAAGCAGATCAGCTATCTGTAACTGTGCCTTGGGTGGCTTGATAAGTCTTAGAATCTCTCTGCTACCTTGCTGCCTAGATTTCTTATGGTGGATGCTATTAACCTACAAAGTTTAGGAAAGCAAACTGAGACAGTCAACCACTGTGTGAGAGTATATGTCCTTCAGATGGTGTCATGGGGTAAACTGAAATCATAATCAGGATAGTTTGGATTAAGAGTATGCACGTTTTTCTATAATATGGCAAGGCTTCCTTAGACTGACTCTTGTGATGCCTTAAGTTATCAGCAGGCGAGTTTTGGTAACAGGAATGAATAAATCCAAGGGAACAATACTGCTGGGGCTGTGGAAACACAGCAGTGGACAAGTGAGCAAACTTGGGCGCTAATACTATGGGTGTGTCCTGCAGACTCTTTTCCTTGTAACATCAGGTTTTTTCCTCCCTCTCCCATCAGGATTTAACTGCATTGGCAAAGGAATTGCGAGCGGTAGAGGACGTGCGACCTCCACATAAAGTAACGGATTATTCATCCTCAAGTGAGGAGTCAGGGACAACGGATGAGGAAGATGACGATATGGAACAAGAAGGAGCAGATGAATCTACTTCTGGACCAGATGATGTCCGAGCAGTGTTAGTTCTTCTAACAGTGTTTTGCTTCTGGTTTCCCTCTTAGGGGGCTGAAGGAAAAGGACGTTGGGTATTTTGGATTCTGTGTTAGTGCGTTCAGCTTACAAAAGTCTGTGAGCAAGACACAGCAGCCTTGCGTGTTCACATTTTCAAACACTGTGGGTAATGTTTTCAAAAAGTAGGCTTCTGTATGTTATGTCCTTTCCCTCTTCTCCTTTGATTTGTTATCAAACAAGTTTTAACAAACTAACTCGAGGGGGGGGGGGTGTAGGTTTTTGTTTTGTTTTGTTTTTTAATAGAGAAGCTGTTCTAGGCAGGTTATTTAAATATTCTAGTCTGATCTCAATATAATTTTGAGTGTGCCTTGGTGTGGGGCAGTGAAAGCTAGAGTACAGGTGCTGTTATCTCACTCCAGTTATTTCCTGTCTGACAAATAGGTCAACGTTGAACTTGAGCAATGGTGAAACAGAGTCAGTGAAAACTATGATTGTCCATGATGATGTGGAGAGTGAACCTGCCTTGACTCCTTCTAAGGAGGGCACCTTAATTGTCCGACAGGTATTGCTTTTCCTTCCCTGTGCAGTGCTGCACCTTTTCTGTGCTCATTAACCCACTCGCTCATTCACCCATGCTGTTTCTACATTATATTTGTTGTTCGTATTATCAAGACAGAGCTGTAGTGAATTTCAGATGAGCAAGATGTTTGATGCATGCAAAGAGAAGAGTAGCCCTTCACCCCTTGCTTCTGTTTTGCATGCTTTCAAGTGACACCCATGACAGCACCATGCAGAGTACCTCAAAATTCTGTGGGAGAGAAGGGTAGAAAAGCTGCAAATGTATGGAGCGAGTACCTGGAGCAAGAACTTCGTTTAGTTTTACTGTAGAACTGAATGTGGCTCTCAGGAGTAAGGCTGGGAGGGAGGCTGGGCTGAGCATTCAGGATTGTTTAAATCATTTTGAACCTGTAGTTGAGGGTATACAGACCACCCAGATAACATATACACACACATACATACAAATCCATGCAGCAGGTAGCGTGGGGAAACGAAGAAGCAAAATAGGTGGTGAGGCAGAAAATGTGGACAGAGCTAGAGTGCTGTGTTGTTGCCTTTGATTCTGAAAATACCTCGTTTTTGTGCCTCTGAAAGATAATGATTCCCTGCTTTTAAATGAGCTCGTGTGTTAATGAGCATGCTAGCTTATAGGAGTTTCCTTGGTAATCACATTTCTGAATTTCACAACTGAATGCCAATTTCTTAATTGAACCCTCTGGTTTGAAAATTAAGATTTCATGCTTATTGTTTTAGATAGTTAGCTGAAGGCATTCACCAGACAGTCCAAGCTCTTATCTGTATAGGATTTAAGTCAGTTTTAAAGAAAACGATAGGGGAAGAAATCCTCCTCGCGCCCCAGAAATGTGCTTGTCCGCATTGTGGTGGAAGACTTGCTGGTGCAGTTACTCTTTTGTTAATTAGTGGAACTGGCTATGCAAGTCAACCACACGAGCTAGGCTTTTGCCCGCCAAAGAGGTGGGAATTTGCTGAATTCTAATAGCTCTGCCCACTTTCCCTTTCCATCCAGGCATCAAGGCATGGATTATCATCTTATTTTTTTAAAAAAACAAGAAATGAATAAATGTTAAAAGATAGGAAGAGAGTGAGGGAGAGAAGGAGAGAGGTTGTTAGGGATATAGACCTTTAAGCAGCACTTGAGCAAGACAAGTGTGCCTGTTTTTTCTACAGAGTACAGTTGACAAAAAGCGTGCCAGCCATCATGAGAGCAATGGCTTTGCCGGTCGCATTCACCTCTTGCCAGATCTCTTACAGCAAAGCCATTCCTCCTCCACTTCCTCCACCTCCTCCTCCCCATCCTCCAGCCAGCCGACACCCACCATGTCCCCACAGACACCCCAGGACAAGCTAACTACTAATGAGGTATGTCTTACACCACAGCTGGCTGCTTTCGTAGGGTTATAGCAGCATTGCCTAGTAGCTAGTTTGCAAAGGAACTCCAGCCAATCTCCCCTGCTTTTTTTTTTTTCCCTGTCACTTTTGTTCCCACCCCCAAATAACACATTTCAGTTCTGCGTAAGAAGCCCTTAACTCTAGAGCAGTCCCACGCCAAACTTGCCAGTTTACTATTTTTGCTTCCTCCTAGTGAGTCATTAATTGCATGGCGTTTGTTTTAAACTAAGCTTGACTACTGCATTTTTCAAGCCAATACTTTATTTTTTTTTATATATAAATTCTGTTTTATTCCGGGAGCAGGCTAACTGCAAGCAGTGTGCCTTTTAAAAATTAGCGGTTACTTTTGGCTTTGTCAGTAAAGGCTGGGCTAGTAACCCTGCACGTATGAGGAGCTGCCTGGGGGAAACTTACCCTTTGGGATTTTGCTCTTTAAAGCTTGCCACATAGGCTGGGTGAACAAATCAGGCATTGCCTGGGAGAGTTGTAAAAGCCAGCGATATTGGTGCTTTGGAATAATGAATTGGGGAAAGTCTTAGTTTGTTTTGATTTTTTTTTTTCCAAGTATGTGTGTACTCCGAAAAGCAGCTGTTGTAAAGCTGACTGTTCTCCAGCAGTGCTGGTTGTGTCCAGGTGGAGAAGCAAGACTTTGCTGTGGGGGAAGTTCCCTCTTGTTGTCCAGGGCTGATCCCGAAACTTTGCTTTCCCTTAATCACCAAGTGCTGGTGTGCAAGCTGAGCCTTTCACGTGTGTGTAACCCCTCATGAGGAGATGCACACGTGTAAACAAAAGGCATCATTTGCCCTTTACCAGCTCCAGCAGTAAGCGAGGAGCTCAGCGTGGTGGCTCTGCTTGACTTTGGGGAGAGCCTTCTTCTATATGCAAGCAGGAGTGGTAGAGGGGGAAGGGAATTCAGTGAAAAGACTTTTTCAAGGTAGAGCCATCCTGCCATGTGGGCGTGCAGCTTCTGTGAGGAGAAGGAGAGATTGCAGTGAGCTGGGTAGGCTGATGGCAATGCACGTGTTCGCCACAAGATCAAAAATGCTTCTGAACCACGTAGCAGGAGGGTGGGAGGGAGGGTTTCCTCCTGGAAATTCAGTTAGCATAATATTTAATTTTCAGCTATGCTTCATAGGTCTTTGATCTTTCTAAAAGCGCGCTCTTGTAGGTTATAGAGATCAGTCGATTGATCCAGAGATATGCTTGCTCATTACTTTGATCTAAGCAATAAATAAGCAGGTCTCAGTTAACGCAGCCTGGGAAGTGGAGGCTGTGGCAGAGACTGGTGACGAAGGAGCCTTTCGATATTGAGCTGTGCAGGGGAGGGATGCGCTCCTAAGACCCATTGCTTGTTTTTCTGCAGTGAGTAGAGGCTTAGAAAATGGGAGGTTGAAGATTACTTTATGGTGAATAAGTGTGTCTAACTATGTTTGCATAAAGCTGAGCAAAAACTCAGTACAGCTTGGTATAATTTACCCACATGCACAGCCTTTAAAGATATATATGTGCTTTTTTTTTTCCCACTTGTCCCATTCTGCTTCAGTATGCAATGTTGTCACTATAATACTAAACTGGCAAGGATTTTTAAGTCGTTCCATTTCCACTTTTAACAGTTCATTGTTTCACATGTCTTCTTCCTTTCTTTATGTTTTTTCATGTTTAGACCACATAACTCAGCAAGCACCAGTGATTTTATCCACTACATATTCATAGCTTCATATCACTGTTTGCTACACCTTCCACACTAATGAGCCCCTTTGTTCGGTACAGGTTTAATCTGTTTCTTTGTCAAATAAAGGTGGAAGAACGTGCTGCAGCTTTCTGGCAAGAGGCTCAGGTTAAACAAAATAGGGAGAACAAACAGTAGTGGACATTGAAACATAATCCATCATAGAAGTGGATGCTTGGTCCCAGATAGTCTGATTTTGTTGCACAAGCCAAGAGAACACACTTCATTATTTGTTAAGCTTGCTTACTTTAGGAGATGCTTCATGAATTCCAAAGTTGTAGGTAGTGGACAGCTTGCAGATAAGATAGTATGCATACATTTAAGCAGATTTTTTTAAAAAAGGGACATTCCCTCGCTTTATGCCTGATTATAGTGGCCAGTCCTAAAAATCTTCACTAGCAGCTGAGGTGACAGGGTTGACAATTACATTTTGCTAATTACATTTTGCTATAACATGTGCAGTGTGCATATGTGTCTAGTTCAGGTGTGGTGCCTGCAGCGTGTTGTCTATCTATAAAGGAAGTATAAAAGCTTGGGGAGGCTCTGTAGCATAATTCTGCAGTGACTTTAAAATGCTGGTTGTTGTTGTCCGTGCTTTTTATTGTCATTAATATTAATAAAGTTGAAATTTACATTGCAGACTCAGTCCGCTAGTAACACACTCCAGAAACACAAATCTTCCTCCTCCTTTACACCTTTTATAGACCCCAGATTACTGCAGATTTCTCCATCTAGTGGGACAACTGTGACTTCTGTGGGTAAGTAAAGTAGCTGAAGACGACAATTGAAAAAGGATTCAGTGACTTCAGTGGCTCTTTAAAGTACATACAAATGTTACCACCATGCTTTTTATTTGATTTGCAGTGGATTGCATAGTTTTATTTCTTTTTCCATTTACATTTCTTACAAAAAGAAAGACTTGCTCAGTATTCTCAGTTACTTGTTTGGGTTGTATGATGTAAAGAATATATGGCCAGAACTTTGCACTTGAGGGGTATTACATGGACTTTTTTTTTTTTTCTCCAGTAGGATTTTCTAGTGAAGCAATGAGAACAGAGGCAATAAGGCAAGACCCTACGCGGAAAGGATCAGTTGTCAATGTGAATCCCACGAATACGCGGCCACAGAGCGATACCCCAGAGATTCGCAAATACAAGAAGAGATTCAATTCAGAGATACTGTGTGCTGCCTTATGGGGTAATGCAAACCTGTTCTTCCCTTGCCTCTTGCACTTCAGAAGTGCAGACTTGCCAGTATGAGTCTTCAGGAATGCTCCTCTGAAACCTTAGCTTTTTCTCTGCATTTATTCAGTGCTTGTTTACATCTTTTTGTTCCAAGAGCTGATTATTATTATGTTTTTTGCAGTATGTTACTTCTGCTTTGATGTAATTTCCCACTACTTTACAGATGCTTCTGATGACACAGTTTAGACTTCATTCAGCCCATCAGGATGTCCTTTTCAGCTCTCTCTAACCCCTGCTAGTACATCTCCTGTAGCTTTTGAGGGCTTGTAGTTGTCTTTGCATTGTACTCCTGGTACACACAGGGTATCTCTTTTGAAAAATAATCATCTGCTTGAACCTCTTGCTAATGTTTTGTTGTGGAGCTTGATTTAGATGTGTTTCGTAAGATGACTTTCCATCTTGGTCATCAGTTTATGTAGGAAGGAAGAGGGAAAAGGGAAGAGGAGGAGGGACATTTTCCAGTGTGAGACTGCAGCTTGGTTTCATTAAGAGTGGTTAGTGCAGAGAGGAGCTGGATATGGGCTATCAGCTGACCGAGTGTGTCTGGCCTTTTTGTCACAAGGGATAATTTATGTCGGTGTCAGACAGTTGGTCAGGATCCTGCACTGGTGAAAAGCTTTGAGCAGTGCTTGTTGCCCGTTACAATGTGAAATCACTGCTGTGACACCCAGCGAAAGCTTTTCTCTGCTGTGTCATTCCTTTCTTGGCCAGAATATATGAGGCCACTTGAATTTTTTCAATATCTAGATGTTAATAGATGATGCTTGTGTGTATTATGTACATATTTATTTAATAGCCCTAAACTTAACAGACTGTAAATGCACGTGCATGTCATTTGAAAACTGTGAAGAAGAGAGTTGGCCTCTCACGAATCACATGATGATTGTAGAGGTAACACAGTGTACTTCTCCTGTTTACATTTTCACAGCTCTTTCCAATGCTTTAGTTCTCTTTTGGGGTTATTTCCAGTGTTTCCTGTTTCTCAGAACAGCACGGCTGGCCTATCCTTCTTGCCTGCAAAGCCATGTCAATTAAATACTTCTCCCAACACATTATCTTCCTGTCTACTGTTTTCTTTATTTCCAGAATTTGCTGGTAAGAATTTTTACCCCAGTGCTGTTTCTGCATAGATTTATGTGAATGATTCTCTGATAAAATGAAGAGTTGTGCAAATGTAAACTTTCAGGCTGTGAGAAGGTGAAGGCAGAGAGAAGTCATATGGGATCACTAAAGATAACTCATAATTTCTCTGATCTGCCTTGTTTTGCCAGTAGCAATTTGTGTTAATGATTTTATACTTCTTTGTTCTATATATCTGACTGTTATGGTGATTTAAAGTATAGGTGTAAAATCCTGGAGGTGTTTTACAGCTGTAACAAAGTACTTCCTTGTTAAATATTTAGGGCCAAACTGATGATGATGCAAACTTATACACACGCTTATTTCTTGATAAGGTTTAGCTTCCTTTACCCTTAAGCAATTTAAGCCATTTTATAGTGATGCTTCTTATTCGGGGGGGGGCTTGCTTTGCTTTGTTTTGCCTTCACCAGTGGTAGTGCCATAGCATGTCAGATTGCTGATAGCACTAGGTCTATGATGCTGTTTCTTCTAGTTCTGAGTGACGAAAGTCAATGCTAATGACATGGATGCAGTAGCACAGATTTTATACCCAGCCTCTGTGGAGAGCTTGTACTTTTTCAGGAAGAATAATAAAAAAACCCAACAACAAAACCCCAGAACTGCATAATTGTAGGGTGGCAGTAGAAGAGCTCTGCTGGCTGTGAATAAAGACAGCACCTGCATTTTAGAATACAGACACTGCTTGCCACGAGTGTGCCACTTCATTAGTTTCATCTGGCATTTAGCTAAGGGAAGGAGTCGGGGATGGTCGTGCATGTAAACTCAGAGCAGAAACAACTTTGCCACAACGAGAGCAGAGGAAGAGATGAGGATGGAGATAGGAGTGATTGAGCCCTGATGCGCAAAGAGAGGAAGGGGCCCTGAGGGAGCAGTTTGCATGTAGGTTGCTTTGCTTTGCATTGTAATCTACATTGGAAAAAAATAGAAAAATACATGTTGAAGCTGAAACACTTGCAGCTTTAGTCAGTGGATCCTTGAGCTGCAAGAATGAGACCAACTGCTGAGTGCTTCCTTGGCTGATTTGGTGCTGTTGCAGCCTGTGCCAAGCCCTGACTCTGTGTGTGTCTCTCTCTCCCTGCTTCCTTCTGCTGCTTCCCAGTCTGAGGATGTCTCCCAGTGTGGGAGATGGCCTGTGTGAAATGCCCCATGGGGCTGTGGGCTGGGATGCCAAGGCAGGAGGAGGGCAGGGAGGGGATAGAGGAGGTGTCAGCAGCTGAAGGAGAGCCTGAGAGGGTGGCAAGCCTTCTCCCTAGACAGTCTCTGTGCTTGTCGGCATCCATGGGCCCCTCTTCCAACCTGAGCGTCCCTTTTTGTTTGGCAGCTGGTGCTCCAGAAAGCTCTCCGTGGTCCACAAGTCTCTTACTCTCCTGAAAACTGCAATTTTGTTTCAGTAGTCTCGGGGACAAGTAATGTAGAAAGCCTCTGCGTCGTGAGATCTTTTAGGCTGCAGGCAGCTGAGACCCAGCCAGCAGTTGTTAGACATGCTGTATCAAGCATCAGTTCATCAGAATGTGTGGAAAATCTGTCTACTAACTGGGATCTTTGATTTTGTTTCTTCTAGGAGTGAACTTGTTAGTGGGCACTGAGAGTGGTCTGATGCTGCTAGACAGAAGCGGTCAGGGGAAGGTTTATCCACTCATCAATCGAAGACGATTTCAGCAAATGGATGTACTTGAAGGGCTGAATGTCTTGGTGACAATTTCTGGTAAAGTTTAACTGTTCAACTTGATTTTTTTCACCCCATCTGGCATAGCATGGCAGAAAGCTTTTCTTAGCAGCCCGTGTGTTGAGGGGGGAAGTCCTGACTTGACTGAAGTCTGTGGGTTTTCTATCATTTCACCTCTCTGAGTGTACAGTTTGTTTCTGCAAGTGAATTACTTTCCACGCAACACCCTGTGTCTGCTTGCTTCCCTGTCCTTTCCTCCTGTGGAGTGACCTTGAAAAATGTTGCGTGGGTTTGGGGGAAACATCCGGCTTTGTTTCTTTGGGAGCTATAAATTAATGCTTCGTGAAGTTTGTAAAAATGACATTCTCTCTCTGTCATTATTGTGTTCAACTTGGCCTCTTTCTAACCAAAACATGATTTGCTGCTTGGTTTCAAAGACATCTTGTGTGTTGAAATCTGTAGAATGGGAAATGCTCTTTCACAGCAGGGAAATAAGAGTGATGTGCAGCGAGTGTGCGTGTTCATGAGAGGGGAGTTCGGTGTGTACGAGGTGTGGAAATTACCAGTGTGAGAAGGTAGATTGGTGTAGCTCTCAGCCTTGTCTCTCACTGGATGGAACTGCAGACAGCAAAGCAACGGGAGATGAAGGGCGGTAGTGACTGTTGTGTTTGTTTTGTGTGCGCTGATGAAAAAGGTGTTTTATGAAGCTTGAGGTTCCAGACACCTTGGCTCCAGAGAGTTATTGCATAAAGTTATCCTGCTGTTAAGCAACTTGATGTGGTGTGCCGTTAATCTTTCTTCACAGGTGCTTTTCAGCCATTTACCTTCCTTTTGATTTGGTTTGTTTGTGAAATTAGCCTTTGCTATGCTGTGCACGTGTGACAGGGAGAGGATGTTAAATGAAGTTTCCCACACTGGCCCCTGTGGTGGTGTTCAGAGACATCTCCAAATTTTTTTTGAGGCTCCACAACCACTCTGACTCCGCTGAAGAAGCTCTCTGGCTCTCCTAACACTCATGCGAAAGGGCACACACCTAGACAATTTAATGTGATTTAATGCATTAGGAGTTTTATGCTGCTACAGGTCCAAAGAACCGTACCCATGCTGATGTCATCAGCATTGACTTCTTGGCTTGACACTTGCTGTTTTCTCAGCTGGAGCTGTGCTGTGAAATCTTTAAAAAGAGAAGATGAACCAAGGAGGGTTTAAAAAAAACCCAGGCCGCTGTGTGTCCTTTTGATGTCTAATGCTGTACTTTAAAATGCAAGCTATTTGAAAAGCACCATTTATAGAGTTTATTTTACAGTAGACCTTGTAAACAAAAATACTGTATAATTCAACTTGCGTAAATTCTGCTGGTTTGTAGCATACTCTACACAGACAGCAAGTGTCTGTGATTAAATCTTGTGTGTGATTGTTTTAGGTTTATTTACGCTTGCGTCAGTCATGATCCAAGTACCCTGACACATCCGTGGTCTTTGTTTCCTGCAAAACTATTACTTCCTCTGTGGAGACATGCTACATTAACCCTTCAGAAATCAGCCAGTCTTTGGCTGGTTTATTCCTTCATCTCTGTCCCATCTCCTGAATTTTATGGGAGGTTGCTGGAGGGTAAGGCAGGAAAGAGGCATCCCTGCCCACCAAGCAGCAGGGCTGGGGGAGTGTATTCAGCAAAACGATGATGCAATTGTGCCCAGGCTCCACCGTATGTCCTTTTGGCTTCTACGCTGCAGTTCTCAATTTAAGCTACCCTCCCTTTGTGTCTTTTTATTTGCAGTGAGTTGCTCCACGTCTCCAGGCAAACTAGGAATGCTGAAGTGAGGTCACGTTTCTGCAAATGATCTGTTTTGTGGAGGTTGTTTGTGGAGCTGACTCGGAACTTTGTCCCAGGACTGCTGCCACTTCTCTGGGAACGTGTGTTCCCTCGACTTTTCAGGGAACGATGTGCTGATGGTGGTGAGATTGGAAAGGCGTCACCACATTGTGTCGAGAAGCTGCAGTGTATTAGGATTTTGAGGGGATTGTCACCTGAAGTTGCCCTTAATACACGCTCTTGAGTCTGAAAACTGATGGATATCTGAAATACGAAACTTCTTGACAGCAAAGCTTTTAATGCTGATATACCGAGCTGCTACAGCTGGTACGAGAAAGCTTTGCAGGTCAAAGCAGAGTAGTTAATCAGTTCAGTTCATGCTGTTGGGAGGCAAGAACATAGTTTCAGCTGCTCAGGTAATACAGTGCTGAGAGTCATAGAAATGCTGGAGGAGAGAGCAGCCGACGTGCATATAGAACACACTCTGCTTGTGGCTCCCTGAGGGTTTTGCCAGCCCAGCTGTGTGGTAGTGGCACTTGGGAAGGTAGGAATGGGTGACAAAGTGGAAGAACTGGTTCGAATCTGCCTGTCTAATAATTAAAAGCCACAGCGACAATAAAAACAAAAACTCAATATAGGAAAAGGGACTTTGCATTTGAAATTATGCCTGTGGGAGAATTGGAGCCGGGAGTTCTCATAGAAGTCACTGGCTGATCAGTTCAATTGATGACTGGAGGAGAGTTTTCTGTCTTATTTCATGACCATAACGATTAAAACAAAACAAAACCAAACCCAAGAAGACCAGATTTTTTGAGAGCTGTTTAGACTGACTGGTAGATATTTACAAGCAGAAGTATCTGAACTTTCCCCCCCACCCGCTGTCCTGCTCCCAGTAGGAACATTAAGAGCAGCATAACTTGTTGAAATACACATTTAGCCATGTTTCTGTAGCTAACTGGTCCTGCTTTTTTCATGTCAGGCTGCTGAAAGGCAAAGGAATTTCCTGTCTTGTGACTTTCCTTGTGGTCTAGACACTAAAACACAATGGAAACACACTTGAGGTATTTCTCTGTTGTTGTTTTGAAAAATGTTTCTGTTTGGAGAGAAATACCCTGTTGCACATCATGTGAACCAAAAAGAATAATAATTAGCCACATGCTGGGAAATTCCCATGTGTACTGTTAGTTCTGCATCTTCAAGTTTGACTGAGCTACTGGGGAAGCTAAAACCATGGAAATATCTAAGAGAGATTTTGTCTCCCAATAGAGAGACAGTTTAAAAAACATTCAGTGTATTGTACTGACGTTGAGCCCTCTGAGCTCTTCCTCACCCAGAATTTCAGTGTCTTCTGGTCTGCTCTGTGTTCCCTGTGTTTCAATGTTTCTAAAAGGGCCCTTGTGGCTATCATTTGCACTATTTTCATGGGAGGACCTTTTATTGGTCAGATGGGGGACTTCTGGGAATATTGTTTCCCTGCTTTAGTCCCTTTTCCAAATCTTTAGAAAGCTACTGAACTGGTGGGGCTTTATCCCTTTATGAAACACAAAATATATGAAGTCAGGCAATAAATCAGGTGCTTATATACTGCCAGATCTGTTGCCACATTTGGATAAACAAAGGACAGTGCAGCGTAACTTAATGTTTCGTTTCATGCCATCAGACCAGAGGGCTTTTTAAAATTAAATAGCAGATCTGGTATTTTAAAATGGATCTCCAGTTCCACTTTAAATTTAAGCTCACTAAGCGGATTTTTGATTTTGAAACTGCCGCCTCTTGCCCTCCTGCCCTTCCCCATCCAAGTAATCGTGAAAAGATCTTTTTGACTGTGCATCTTTATAGTGAAATGGCTTGTGGCGCTTGAGTCCATGGAGCAGCCTGTTTGGAAGCTGTGCTTTCCCGTGTGCTGCCCCAGCATCTGCAGCTGCTTTTCCTGAGGAGCCGTGCTCCTTTAGGCTATCCCTTGCCATCAGGGTAGGGGGTCTGCGCTAGCTCCAGGACCCCACTGTGGAGCTGGCTGGGCACAGCAGGTTGGTCTCAGTGCTCAGATTTCATGTCCTGCTGCAGCCAGTAGATCCATCCCTGTCTCTGAAATGAACAGCTGGCCGTGAGCCAATCCATCAGCAGGCATCATGTGAAAACTTGAAAGACAAATTAAACTTCATGGAATAGAATCATAGAATCATTAAGGTTGGAAAAGACCTCTAAGATCATCAGATCCAACCGTCAACCCACCACCACTGTGACCACTAAACTCTGTAGCTGGATTTG
Source organism: Apaloderma vittatum (assembly GCF_000703405.1). NCBI lineage: Eukaryota > Metazoa > Chordata > Aves > Trogoniformes > Trogonidae > Apaloderma > Apaloderma vittatum. Next base: position 96,866 of record NW_009696035.1, read on the forward strand.
GCTGGCAGGCTGCGGCTTTCTGCAGTGTGGACCAGTACTGTGTCACTTGGCCAGCTGCAGGACGGGCCAGCCGTCTTCCTCTCTGCTCCAAGGACCGCGAAACACTGTCCACGGTCACCCAGCTATCTCACTGTGCCTAGTGAAGCACTAGCGTAGCGCTGCTCCACTGACAAGTTGGGTGCCTGAGAGCATCTCACATTTTGGGAGCATCTCCCCATACCGCTCCTCGCGGAGCAATATTAAATGGTTCCTGGTCAAAGCGGGGATGGTCTCTCTTCCTCACCTTCAGCTTCATATATGGGGCTATAATGGCTCCAGGCAGCAAAGCAGCTGGAGCAAGGTAGATGCAAACTTCGGGTATGTACATTTAAGGCTGCCTTCTCCCTAGTTAAGCAAATGCTTTGCAGGCCATCAGTTGTTCACTGGTAAAGTTCATCATACGTCTTGCTCTGCATTCAAAGAAGCAGTGTCAGAGAGTTAAGAGTCTGAGCTGTGTTTTGATGACCGTGGCAGATGCATTGTCCATTGAAGATAGGCAGCCTCCACACAGAGGTTCTCTTGAAGTTTCTCTGTGCAGCCTGAGAAGTGTTACACCCCTTGCAGTGCAAGGGAAGGGCTGCTGACATAGCAGTCGTCAGCTTTTAGCAAGTGGATGAAGTCTGCATGGGCCATGTGAAATTCCCTTCCTCCAAAATCGGATACTGTATGGTTTTCCTTACTACAGAACTGGTGTAAAGTGGTTCAGTACTGAAATTGTTTCATGCTATTGTTTGATGTCCTTTTCTACCAGGGCAGTAACAAACAATCTTAATAAAAATCGACCAGTTTTTGTCTCTGAGGATGATACAGAGGATATATCCTTTCACTAGCTGGAATAAAATTTGTAAAATCCATTTCATCACCGTATTCTTCTTTGCTATGGCTTCTTCCTTTCAAAGCAGTCCTACTCCCTTCTGATAGCTGTGTAGATAATTTCAGGCCTCAAATTCCATCCTGCGCTCCTACAGTTTTGTGTGAGAAAGAGCTGTCGTGATTCAGCTATAGTTTTTTGGTTTGGTTTTTTTAACCTTGATGCATGACTCTGTGGTGCTTTTTTTGTGGGAGTATAGCCCTTTTCTAATAAAAGTTGTTTGCATTCTAAGAACCAGACAACCAAAGAGCTGTTCCCCGAAGTTTGTTGTTTGAATTCGTGGATATTTATGTAGTATTACCATGTTTCTCTGTTACTGATTATCGGGAAAGGATGTGTTTGGGTGGAGTCTGGAGTAAAGCTGTTGTGGACGTAAAAACTGAGGCTGGTTGCAGTGGTTTCTCTTTTGTTATTTTGATTTGCTCTGCAGGGCTTTCTGTTGGCTTGGGCAGGGTTTTTTGCACTTGTCTTCCTATGGAGATAAACCAATCTTTTCCATTTTGTGGCCAGGTAAGAAGAACAAGTTGCGAGTTTACTATTTGTCCTGGTTAAGAAATAAAATCCTTCACAACGACCCTGAAGTAGAAAAGAAACAGGGCTGGACAACGGTGGGCGACTTGGAAGGCTGTGTGCACTATAAAGTTGGTGAGTAGTAAGCAAATCATTGGGATAAAAGCTGGCTGAGAAGGGGAACTGCAGCGCGTGTACCTGCTGGATGTAAGGTTTGGTTTTATTTCTGGCTGTCTTCCCTATCCCTCAGGGTGAACTCATCTGCAAAGCACCAGAATAGATGGCAAGTTACTGGATTAAACTGAATATGGGGAAGGTTTTGTGGTGGGATGCTGGGCTATGTGAGGTGGAGCGGGCTCAGATCCCCATCTGTCTCCTTCCTGTAGTGGATGCAGCTTCTCAGAGAGTGTTAACATGTACAGTGAGTGCTGGTAGTGTTTCACCACCTCTGTTAGACCCTGTAGTTAACAGAGGGACTCTTGTAAACCAGCAGCTGTTCTCTTCACCGGCAGGCTTCCCTGATCTTTTACCATTATGAAATCACATGCTAGAATGGAGTGAATAAAGTGTTTCTCCTTAATGTAGATTTAAAGGCTAGGGAAGAAAAAGGAGAGTGGGAGGAGAAAGGAAGCCCATCTTCTGCACGAGCTTTGGGAGGTGTCTGAGAACAGAAGCATATGTTTAACTTCAAGATGATTCACTGATTCCCCTTAGCTCACGAAATTTCCTAATATCGTCTCAGATCCACTGCAGTACAGTTATGGAACGAATTGCGTTTTCACTAGGCAGGTGCCTTTTGAGTGGTTTTAAGTAATTTAAATGATTTCGCCCTAGAAAATTCCACTAAAAACTAGTGAAAGACATGTAGCGTTCAGTCAGCAGGGTGTGCAGTGAGCCTGCTGCCCTGCAGGTGGGGATACGAACCAAGAGCTCTTTCTCCTGCTTCGGTTTCATAATGCATCTTAACGGGCACGGGATGTTGCCTTTGATTTGGTTTTCTCCTAAGAGCCAGCTCAGTTCCTTTCCAGCTGTGTCAGTCAATGTGGAGCAGCAGCAATCAGACTGAGCTGAGCCTCTCCCTGTCATGCGTGTGCTCTTGAAAAAACTTGCTAGTGGGGCATAATCAATAATGATGGCAGTGAGCAACTGCTGAAGCAGGAGCTTGGCCCCAAAAACAATTAATAACGTACTTCCCTAGTATCATACCCCAGGGTGTCAGCAGCATAATGAAGCGGCCTGTTAACAATACATTAACAGCTATTGAAAGGAGGCTTTCCAGCAGGGAAGTGTCTGAAACAAAGAGCATTCTCTTCCACATGAAGAGGGCTTTGTGACTCTAGGCTGCAGCCTGGCACTGAACTTCCCTCTGAACCATAGATGTACAGTAGACTTCTTCAGGTGGTGAGAGGCCTCTTTGACAGCTGCGCTTCGATTCCCAAGAAGGATGAGCTCTGGCAATAGTTGGGCTCGTGGGTTGGAGGCTGCCGCCGAGGCAGCTGGCGCGGATCTCTTCCTTGTCTCTTTGATGCAACAGGGGTCTCAGACGTCGGGGGGGAGTGGTATTTATGGATCTCGGTTGCTTCAGGCAAGTTTTGGCTCCTCTAAATGATAAATTGCTCTTTCAAAACTTAATACTTGGGTGAATTCCCAGATAGCACCCAGAGAAAAGAATGAGGATTATCAAAGATCCCCTTTCACAGATAAGGTGGGTTTTTTGCGGCACCCCCCTCTTCCCCAAGAAAAAAAATTCCAAGAAGTCTTGTAAGCTAGACAAGACTGAACAAAAGCTCTGTTTTTCAGTCAGTACAGCTGTGGAGGTTGAGAGACTTCTTTTGTCTGTTGAAAAAGTATCAAGCCTTTTAACACTTATAATTCAGTAGCCTTGCTTTCCTGCAGAGTAAAAAGAGAGCAAGTGGTAGTTTTGTCTTCCTGTTGCCTACAAAGAGACAACAACTGCAGACTTGTACAGTAGACATAAAGATAGTACTTTTTAAAGAAGTATTCTCACAAGTCACTCCTGACATGTTTCAAAAACAGTTTTGTTTGGGAGATATATTGGCAAAAGGTGAAGGTGCACAGAATTACTCACTATTATAGAAAAATGTCATATTCCACTAAAACTTGGAGTAAAGAGGTTGTAGAAGCCTCCTAAAGTTTGTCAGTGTCAGCTGAATAACATAATTTTTTTTTCTCCACCTATAAAGAGTGCTAGAAACAGGTTAACAAACCTCAACATTTGAAAGTCCTCATGATCTTTCCCAAACCCAGAATGCAGATCCAACAATGCTTCTGGAATGGCCATTTCTAGGCTTTATCAGTACCCTCCTGAGATGAGATAATAGAGCTTTTTCTTATGGTTAATTTAGCCAGCTCTTTGAAAGTGGCAAGAGATGAGGAGTTGTGGATCAGATATGTAATAACGGGATTTTTCTGATGAGTTCTGTGGACTTTTTTTTTTCCCAAGTGAGTTATCTTAGACTTTAGGGACAAATGAAAGTGCTCCGCTATAAAACTTGCCTTTTGCTTTCATTTTTCTGCTTTCCTGAAGTAACTGTAATGACTTTGGAATTACTGCTGAATTCTTTTTTGTTTTGTTTATTTTCAGTAAAATATGAAAGAATCAAGTTCTTGGTAATTGCATTGAAGAGTTCGGTGGAAGTCTATGCATGGGCACCAAAGCCATACCATAAGTTTATGGCCTTTAAGGTAATAGTATATTTCAGACATATATAGGATTTTTCTCAAAGCTACTTGTAATTACCCATTCTACAAAAATGTTCTGAGATTGTCATGACCGTATTGCAGGGTCTTTGGTAAATCTGCCACAAACTTCCTATTATATTCTAATTTAGGAGTTTTTTTAGCTCTGAGAGGCAGTACACTTAAAGCTCTAAATTGTAACTGAGCCTAAAATAATTATCAAAATGACACGATATCACATCTGTTTGTTTCGTCTGTATAAATAAAACAGGAGACAGAGAGAAGTGAACTGAGTCTGAACATGGTTAAGTGATGCTCAGCATTGGTTTGCGGGTTTTTTTGAGCGCTCCAAAAGCAAAGTTAGCTGTCCTGGTATGATTACCAGATTGATTTACAGAAAATCAGTTACTGTCAGTTATGCAGATCGAAGTAAACACCACGGAAGTTCCAAATTGCCCTGAACTTTGGGGAAAACAATTCTTACTGAAAAACAACTGACAAAATGAAGTAAGCCCCACTGAAAACAGCTTAAGGTATTATGTGATCGAAATGCAACAGGTTGCAGATTCATCTGTCCTTGTTCACGGGGGACACATTAGCCTTACTGGACTGGTGGGGGGAGGGCAGAATAACCCATTATATGTGCGTGAGAGCATGTTTTTATAAAAGCAGTAATGCAAATCTCACTGCTGGTTGTCTCACAGTCATTTGGAGAACTGGTACATAAGCCATTGCTGGTGGATCTAACTGTAGAAGAGGGTCAGAGACTAAAAGTGATCTATGGCTCCAGCGCTGGCTTCCACGCCGTCGATGTGGATTCAGGATCGGTCTATGATATTTATCTACCAACACATGTAAGAGCTGCTGCTGGGCTCGGGTTTTTTCTTCCTTTCTGGTTCGCCCCACCCCTTCCTTTCCTCAGATGACCAGCATGTCAGGCTGTCCCAGTGGATCCCTTCCAGATGCTGGGTGGAGGGCTCCGAGCAGCTGCCACCACGTGTGCTTAGGGGCTTGTGCCTCACTTTCTGTCCACTCCTCATGGTCCGTATGTCTCCATGTTTGGGAGCTGCCCACTCAGATTGGACATTGGCCAACTTGGCTGTTTCAGGGGTAGCAGCTAAATGACCGAGTGCATTGCAGATGCCTATCAGAGACTGCAGGGAAGGGGCAGTACAAATGACAGGACAGCCTGCTGATGAGATTCAACAGGGTTGGCGAAGGCCCAGGTGACCTTATCTACCAAGGTTTCCCGTTGTTCGTTGTTCATTTGTGGGCCTGCAGCTCGTCAAGCACTGTTGGCTACAGTGCAGAAGCCTAAGGTCTACATCTGAGCTGCTCGCCCCAGGCTTCCTTTCTGCCTGTGGAAAGAAATGGGCACTGCTACGAAGAAGTTAATCTTTCCCATGTTTAGATGTCTGCCTTAAGATGAGACGATTTATGCCCCAAGAGCTTACAGGCCTTTGTTGTCACTGTAGGACTTCTAGCCCAGGGGGAGCAGAGCTAGCACTTCTAAAGTGAGCGAATGCCCAATCTGCTGTCAGTCAAAATCAAAAATGACTCAGCCCTTTCTCCCAGCGCAGACTCTATGGCATTAAGACAAAAGGTTTCCTCTTCTGTCTCTAGATCCAGAGCAGTATCCAACCACACGCAATCATCATTCTCCCAAACACGGATGGGATGGAGCTACTGGTCTGCTATGAGGATGAAGGAGTTTACGTCAACACGTACGGAAGGATAACCAAGGATGTGGTTCTGCAGTGGGGAGAAATGCCAACTTCAGTTGGTAAGTGCCTCTGGAGAATCACATGCATCCTGCCCTTAGGGAGCATGAGCATGTACGTGCAGGCAGAAGGAAGGCGTGTCAGGTTTGACTTCAAATTCAGAAGCAGAGATGCTGTAGCATTCCTGGAAAACAGCCACGCGAAGTGGAGAATAATCACGTGGATCTGGTTCATGCTGAGTTTTTAAGAGCAAAATCCAAACCAGCAAGTAGGAGTTCAGGAATGAGAAACTCACCAGGGCCTCTGTAGGCTGCTGCAGAAGCTTTGCTAGACGGCCACAAAGTTGAGGAAACCTTTCAGTATAAAACCATGTAAGGGGGCATATGGATAGATATTATTATGGGTAATTCCACTGAGATAACAGTCTGTATATCTAATTTGATAGGTTTACTTTAATTCTCCTGCAGTTTGCTCATCTGTCCTAGCATGATAATTAAAAATAAGGTAGTTTTGGGAATGGTAGCAATGAATGTAGTAAAATGGACACAGATTTGTTACGACACAGGGACTCACCAGGATCTCTCTCACTGCCCATGGTGCCATATTTCAGTGCTGAGCGTGGCACAGGTTGTGCTCGCTCTTTCCTTGGGCTGGGCAAGCACGTTGATTTTTACCTGCTTTGGACTGGATGCGTGTACTGGGAGATGACTGCTGACAGCTGTTCGAGCAATGCAGACAGTAACGGAGGTGGAAATTTAAAGAGGTTTCACGCGCAACATATTCGCTCCTCTGCTGATTAACTCGTGACTAGATCTAAAAGCGAGCAGAATCCATCAGATGGCAAATTGCAGAGACTTTGGGGACTGGAGTGCCTCTGAAGTAAATGGCACTGAGGCAGCTGACACCATCTGAACATCTCATCTGATGATTTTTAGAAGCTGTTTGGCCCAGTTACCTCTAGTGACTTAGGTAAAAATAAATAAATTTCCAGCATGGTGGTATATGGTAAATTTCCAGCATGGTGGTATATGCAATGTTATAGGTGTACGTTGTACTGTAGTAGGTAATTTCACTGAAAAGTAAAATAAAAAATCTATAGAAGGAGAGTATTGCATAGTTAAGTATTTTTAAATTTCACTTGCTAAGAAGTATTGTTCTTTTTATTTTTCTGTTAAGTATGCATGCATATCAGAGACAACAGCTTATTCTTCATTAAGTTCCCATATGTTATTTTTGGCAGAGTTCCTAAGGCTATCCATCAAATTGCTTTTTTAATATACCTTTTCATAATCCTGGTAATTTTCTCCTTTATTTGATATTTACTGCTATCAAGAACAGATTTTTTTCCTCATGCTACTACTGATCTGTTTTCCCCCAGTGACACTCTAAGGAAAAATTCTTGACTTTTTGCTTTATTTGTGGACACATGAATGTGTTTATGACAAATAATAGTATTTCCACTTGGAGAGCTTAATATGAACCTCTTTGCAAAAGTACAGAATGTTTTCAAGACCAGTTGGCTTTCTCAAGATCAGTTTTCTGAAGTATTACTCCAATGAGAAGGAGGCTAGCTCATTTTTTTTCTAGTTTTCCCTTTCCAGGGAAGCAAAATGACACCATAAGGCACAGAGCTGGTGCAGGGGACATACTGGAGTGGATGAGTTTAGTCTATTTAAAACTTGGGTTCTGCTTTCTTCTTGTCAACACCTAATTATCCTGTCTTTTTGCCAAAGTTTGGAGAAGAAGCCCATATAAAAACTCGATGTTCCTTCCATTTAATTGAAGGTTGTAAAATTCCCTTTGTATCGTGAATGCTCAGGGAAGAAAAATATAACTAACATAGAAAACCCACGGGGATTTTTTTTTTTGAAAAAATGGTATTTTTAGGCATCGTGAAGGTGCTGAGGACAGAACTAGCACCGTGAACGTGTGTGTAGTTAAAACATTCAAACGCAGGTAATTTTTAACTAGAGTGTGTCAGTATATTCCTCTGTTGCTCTCTACCTGTCGTAATGGGCTGTGTGCTGTTGTTTTCTTTCCAAAGCATACATCCGATCCAACCAGATTATGGGCTGGGGAGAAAAAGCTATTGAAATACGATCGGTGGAAACTGGACACTTGGACGGAGTGTTCATGCACAAAAGGGCACAAAGACTCAAATTCTTATGTGAACGCAATGATAAGGTATAATTCCACCCCCTCCCTCCCTCCCACCTTGGTTTGTTGCTGAGATGTTAGCTCAGTGGTTTGAGCACAGTGCTAACAACAATGACAACACCGAGGTCACGGGTTCGGTTCCTGCTCGGTCCCCATGTGTTGCCAGGTCTGATCGAGAGGTGGCGTCCCTGCCCAAAACAGTGAGGTTGAACTAGATGATCTCTAAGGTCCCTTCCAGCCTAGGCCATCCTATGATTCTATGTTAAATGTATACCTAAACTAGCAGCAAAAAACCCACCCAGCCTTCTCGCTCTCCCATGGGATGGGAAGAAAAATAGAAGGAGAGCGAAAAGGCTTGTAGATCAGGATAAAGACAGTCTAAGAAGGTCAGCAAAAGCTGCTCGCTCAAGCCAGGCAAAATAAGGAATTCCTCCCGTTGGCAGGTGGATTGATGTCCAGCTGCTTCCCAGGAAGCAGTGCTTCACGCTTGCTTGGGAAGACAAATGTCATCACCACAATGTGTTTCCCCCCCGGCTCCTTGTCCTCTCCCTTTCCCTGAGCTGTCATTGCCGAACACGATGTAACACGCCATGGGACATCCCTTTGGTCAGTTCAGGTCGGCCCTCCCAGCGTTGTCCCCTCGCAGTCTCTTGCCCATCCCAGTGGGCTTTGAGGGGCAAGAGAGATGGGGAGACAGGTTTGATGATGTGCACATGGTAGCCAAAATGCTGGTGTGTTACCAACACTGCTGAGCCACTGATACAAAGCCCAGCACTGGACAGGCTGCTACGAGGAACGTCACCTCCATCCCCACCAGACCCAGCACAGCACTGCAGTTGCACTGTGAATGCCAGGGAGACTGAAGGCAGGTTAGAGCCACTGCTGTCCTACCGCCTGCTGACCTTACCCACCTCTTTCCTTTGCAGGTTTTCTTTGCCTCCGTACGGTCGGGTGGAAGCAGTCAAGTCTATTTCATGACCCTTGGGAGGACTTCTCTTCTGAGCTGGTAGAAGCGGTGGGATTTGGCGAGGAATTGCTGACATCCAGAGTCTGAGATCTTCATAACTTGGAATTATTTTCAACTGGAGTTCAGACCTGCACTAATGCAGCAGCACTCTGTGTAAATGTGTGTGCAGGCATCACTGGTGTTAGGTTTCTTTTCGTTTTTCAACTGAGGCTGCGACGCAGCTGGTGCTGTAAAGATATTGCCATCAGGTGCTACAATGTCTTTGAGATTTGGGATCACGCTAGAAAGCTACAGGTCTTTTCCCTTCAGCTCCAGGATTCCTAGGCTTTGAAGGACTCTGTTTGTTAATGTGAAAACAGAGAAGGGGGGTGGGCAAAGAAGGAGGAGGAAAAAAAAAAGCAAACCAGATTTACCATGAACATGCTGTTGAGCGGATAGGAGGCAGGCAAGAGAAGGTGAGAAGTGGTGTAGAGAGTCAGACTGGCTGAAACAGAGGGCAGATCTAGTCTAGTAATGTTAACGATGTATTTAATTGACATTTCTTTTTTGTAATGTGACAATATGTGGACAAAGAGGAAGGTGCAGGTTTTAAGAAGTTAATATTTATAAAATGTGAAAGACACAGTGACTAGGATAACTTCTTCTCGGGGACAGGGAGGGTGGGAAGGGGCTCGGGGTGGAGTTCTTGGGTTTTTTTGTTTCTGCAGTTTTATTTTGGCCTGGCCAATAAATTTAGTCATTTTCTGTGTACCAGGTATTGCCTGAAACATGTGCAGATGATAAAAAAAAGAAAAAAAAAAGAAAAAAAAATTCATTTTCTATAATGATTCTGTGTTAGGCCAGAACTTGGTTATGTCACAGTATTAGCACTGCCTCAGTTAAAGGTTTAATTTTTGTTTAAACCTAGAAGTGCAACAACAGTTTTACCACAGTCTGCGCTCGCAGAACTAGAAAAAAAAAAGAAAAAAAAAAGGACAAATAAAATCCAAACTACATATGTTTATTTTTTGTGCCTACCTCATTGTTTTTAATGCATAAAATAAAAGAGGTGGTTTAGTTTATACGTTTTTAGATGAAAACCATTAATGTCTAATTTAATCTTTAATACCAAAACTACCAGATTGAAAGGTTTCTGACTGTTATTGCATAGCAAGTTTCAGCAG
>NW_009696035.1:107024-133785 GCF_000703405.1 Apaloderma vittatum
AGGGTGGTCCATTGGGGCAATAGTGGTAGCGGTATGGCAGTGAGACACTGATTAATGTAATCTGCTTACAAAATTTGGTGAAGCAAGCATTTTTTAAAACCAGTTTCATCCTAAATAGAAGTCTGAATTTAGCCTAAAACCAGAGGTTTCACTCTTCTAACACGTGGGCTTAGTAACAGGCAGGTAAAAATAACTAGGCTAGTTCTATAAACTGTTAAATGTTGTAGGAAACATTTTGGGGCGGTGATGTTTTTCTTTTTTAAGAATGCAATGCACTAAAACTCTTTTAAGAATGTAGTTAATACTGCTTATTCATAAAAACAGCGTATACCTGTGTTTAGATGTAAGATCCCAGCTCTGGCTTTTTTTCTTTCCTTTTTTTTTTAAGTCAGTTTTATTTTATGAATAAGTTCTGACATTTGTAATAAATGTCTTGAGAGTAATAATTTGTTTAATGGCTACATGTTCATTACTTGAGAAACCTTGAGTGTATAATAATCTGTTGGTGTTGTAATAATGCACAGTGTCACGATTCAGCCGTTTTCCTTTTTGTTTTCATATTTCTTTTTTTATTTTATAATTCTTTTGGTGGGGTACTTTGTTGACAGCTGCCTTAAGCTGTTCATTCAGTGAACAGGCTCTCTCAGTGTTTCACAGGCTTTGTCTTCTGCTGCAGTTAACTTTCCTTCATGGCATGACAGGTAGGGCTTTTTTAAACGAGGATTCTTCAGTTCAGTCAAGCCGATGGCTCAAACGACTGCTCACACAATCAATTGCGAGCCGGGAGCACCGAGTGTGCAAAGCTCAGACTCGACAGACCCTTCTTTTGGTGTCAAATCGTGACTGCTGTAAATCCTTCAACCCCAATCAGCGTCGCTGCTGAAGACTCTTCCTTCGAACTTCGTCGATGGTGGAAAAGTGAGCGGTGAACGCGTTACTGCCAGCGCACGCGTGTGCACACACACCCCACACTCCCCACCCCTTCCCCTCCCCTCTTCTCAAAAAAAAAAAAAAAAAAGAAAAAAAAAAAGAATCAAAACTCAAGAAAGCCTTACATTTGCTGGCGGAGGAATACCTAGAACTATTTTTTTTTAATTGTATGACTTTTGGATAGCGTTGAAGGTGAAGGATGTGTTCTTTTTAGGCCCGGTGTGGTCAGCCAGAAGAACGATCAACCTTTTGTACTATAATGAACTAAAGGGGACTCGGAAACGCAACGTGGTGGTAGACGTGGGTGTAATCACACAGCTGCCCTGTAGTGTAGTTTGCCGAAGCTGATTCGACCGAATGTCAGTCTGCGTGATTTAAATCTTTCCAGTGCTATGTGGTCAAAACTTAATCTAGTCCTTGAAAGCTGATGCTATATTCACCTGGAGGAAGATGCTCCAGTTAGTGTAGGGATGCCCAGGTCATGGATATACGTGCTGTTGAAGTTTTGAGGCTCCGTCGAGGGACGGGGGGGTGGAAATCTCCTTCCTTCAGTGGGGCTGCCCGCCCAGCAGCTTCTGCCTTGGCAGAAGTGCTGACAGGGCAAGGTTAAAAACAGTATTACAAAACCACTACGTGTACCAACATCGAACTCTTCAGCCAGTGCTTTTGTAAGCAAAGAAGAAAAGAAAAGCTCCTAGGTTTAGTTTTAAGCTTTAATAAGTAATAATTTTCTGTATCTTTAAGTCAAAGTAACCCTAACTTGTATGACTGCAGTGTTTTTATTTTTTATCTTATGCACATGTTATGTTGGAGAAAATGTTTACAAAAATGGTTTTGTTACACTAATGTGCATCACATATTTATGGTTTATTTGAAAGTGATTTTTGTGGGTTTTTTAGTTTTTCATAGTAGTAGTAGTACACTTTTTGTGATTTATAACCCCAAACTCTGCTGATTATAAAGATGCTAAACAATAATACAAAATGACAAACTGCATTAAAATTACTAATCATAGAGCTGCAAAGCAGACTGGTGACAAGTAAAACACTCAGCCTTTTTTTTGCAGTGCTATCTAACTTGTCTTCTGTGTATTATGGAAATTACTGTTTTTTCCCCGTTTTTCCTTAAATAAAGTCAAATTGACACCTATCGTATGTGGAAAGTATTTTGAATATCTGCTGGCTGCAGAAATCAAGCTACGTGTTGCCTAGTTGCATGTATCATAAGAGGAAAAGCCTTATTGTCAAATGTCATCATTTTAGAGACTTTGACAATAAATGTGGCTTTCTGAGGGCTTTTTTGGTTTGTTCTGTTTTTCCCTTCAAGCCTTGTCTCCTGCTACGGTTGCTCTTTTGAGAATTACAGATTTCCTTTTAAAGGAAAAAAAAAAAGTGAAAAGCTCAGACATGTTAGCAAGTGGTTCAGAAAGAAGAAGTTGCACAAAGGAGAGCCCGGGCACGTTGTGAACGTGCCCTCCCGCCACCCGACTTTGGGACGTGTGATTTTTTGCAGGCTCCATCACCCAGTGCCCAGACAGCGCCCTGAGCAGGAGTCCCGAGCCACCAGATTCTTGCACGGCATAAAAACACAGCTCCAAAACCCTTCAGGCTTTCCAAGCCCTGCGTACCGAGCAGGCTAGATGCAAAGCCCCTGTGCACCCCTGATGTTCTTGTGGCCTTTTCCCGTGTTTTTTGCACCATGGGCTGCGTCTGTTTTCTGAAGTGGAGATATGCCGCGGACGTTTCCTTCCGACCAGACTGGTCTCTGTGAGAGGAGGAGGAAGCCTGTGTTCCCCAGCTCTTGCCTTTCCTCACACTCTTATCTGCAGAAGGCATGGGATGTGATGTAAGCTCAAAAACGCTTCAGGGTTCGGCTTGCGGAAGCCTGTGTTCCCCAGCTCTTGCCTTTCCTCACACTCTTATCTGCAGAAGGCATGGGATGTGATGTAAGCTCAAAAACGCTTCAGGGTTCGGCTTGCTTCCTATGGACAAAGGTATCAGAAATCCTCGAGCCGCACAGCTTTTCCGCTTCTGCAAGTGTGAATACTGACTTGAGCTTAAAAAACTAGCAGGACCATCCAGCTGCTGGTCAGGCTCCTGTGCCGGCTCCACTCGCGTTGCTGCTCCAGGGCTGCTGGTTTTCTTCATCAGTCTTGACCTGTTGAAAACTGACCTCAGTGAAACATACTTACCATAGTCGAGCACCTTAGCTAGTCGTGAAGACAGGTACAAGCTGTTGTCTGTTGTGTAGTAACTGAAAGCAGTAACTTTGGGTGTGAGCTTCACAGTGGGCACTGGCGAAGGTGATGGAGAGCAGGCAAAACCTTCACTGTTCTAGGAAGAAAGACACAATTGCAGTGATTTACAAGAAGTAGGAAATAAAAAAAAAAAAGAAAAAGAAAAAGAGAGCATTGTAAATTGAGCAGTAAATCTTGTTCCTCTATGGGACTTGTGTAGGTAAGCAATGGTGAGAGAGACCAAATGTTGCACCTCGTGAGGGGAGGAGGAACACGCTCAAGGCAGAAGAGAACAAATAGTGCAGCAAAAAAACATATACATCTTCAAAATTAACAACTGCAGTAGTCAAACCAGAGAAAGAAATGATCAAACATCCAAAGGAGCATTTGAAACAGTTTTTTTACACATCTTTAAATATGCAAGTTAAATATTAGTAAAGTGCAGAGCACTTGTCCATGAGATTAAAGTTAAAAACCTGCAAATTACAAAAGATTACAAAAATTACAAAAAATTACAAAAGAGGCAGCCCTTTTGGGGGTGTTGCATTGCTGAAAGACACATTCTAGAGCATTAGGATTGTGTAGGACCTCAGATGAAAGGCAGAAAGATTCGTTTTGTGGGCTGTCACCTTTTATGCAGAGCACTTGCTAGTTCTGCTTGTGGTCTGGGATGAGGAATTGTAATATTGCTAAAAAGAGACTGAACTGGTTGGAGAAACAACTTAAAATGCAAGAAAGGAGAGGGGACTTGGCACCGTGCTTTCAACATGGGACTCTGCTGTATGAAAATGGTCCGATGCAACACATTGGCTCATAGTAACGCGAATGCATTTCTGCCTCACTGTCCAGTGCTGTCACCCACCTGTGAGCTCCAGCATCTCAACCCAAAGGTGTTCCTCTCTTCTTCCCACATTACTGAAGAAATACCAGCACCAAGTTGTCGTATGTTGCTTGTGCAATTTTCTATAAGCACTTTCCGTGGCCAGACAGGTTTATGCACTGCTGACTCGCTCTTTGCCCTTAAATCCCAAGCAGTTCAGCAATCCTGGGAGTTCAAGTGTGAGAGGACTTCTTTTGCCACATGAGAACGGGGTTTATGGCCAGGACTTCTTCTGCATGTGAGGGGCGTCCCTTTCCTGCCGGGCTATTTTGGTGTATATAGGGGGTGCAAGTTGAAAATAGAGCCCCGTGTACCCAGCAGCTGTAAAAATGTTGGCTGCAGGTCTCCTCCAGTATGCCCAAATTCACTGCTGGACTCTAGCACCCAGCTGTTGGCCTATTTCCAGCCCATTAATGATGGGAAGGCTAGTAACAGCAATCTTCTTTTGACTTAATCTCCTTTTTTTTTGTTTATTTTTTTTTATAAAGAGGGGTTTTTTAATACATTGCAGCATTGGTGCTGCTTGGGGAGGAGTTATGGAAACACGGTGTTGCTGCATGGACTGCTGTGGGGGAATTGAAGGAAAACATCAGGTAATTGCAGCCATTTACTTTTCACTCTGTAATCTTATAGTTCCACGCAGCATATGCTCCAATAACGAGTAAAAACTCTACGCTAGAAGTACTGATCTTCTTCTCCTTATCTCTGTGGTTTATCCCACTCTTGTTCCAAACAACAATCAACTAGGGAGAGAAGGAGGGAGGAAGGTGTTCTGTTGTTTAAGAAAATAAAACCCTGACTCAATACAAGTATACCCATTCCAGCTGAGGAAATGACAGGGGTTTTTTCCTTTGTTAAATTATAACAGGAAATTCACTTTAATGTTTCATTATCAGACTCTTGTGGTTCTATGGTGTAAATATGTGGCATTGAAAAGTCAGATTAATTTGTTCCAACTGCTGTACACAGCTCAAATTTTACTTATCCTAATTCTAAAATTTTTCTTGCACAACCTCATATTTGTCATTCAGCATAAACTGTTCATTAAAGGGCAGTAGCACACCTCCATGTTATTTTAATATTTGCCTATGACATAGTAGCCATGGAAAAAAATGCTTTTTTGGCTGTGAAACTGTTGGTGTCAAGGGCTTGTAAAATACTGTTTGTCTCAGCTCTTGTCACAGGGAAACAATTTTCAGTAGAGTCCCATCAGTATAGTCGGCAAAATTCTAGTCTTACAAACAGGCAAAGCTGAAAGACAGAAGAGAGTAAATGATGTGTTTGGGAGCTTTTAATGAGTCAGAGAGTTAGTAAGAGAACAGAGGTTTTAGTTTGAGATCTTTCACCAAACCATTAAACCATTAAATGAGGTCCTTGTGTCACCCTTGGTGTTTGATGAAGGCGACTGAGCGTAACCCACCCTGGGCCAGATGCTGGTATTTACTAACTTTTGGCAGTTCTGACAGGAAGCTGTTAGCAGGGCTACACATGTGGGAAAGCAAAGCATGGAGGGAATTCACATTTTCCCTTTACCCTTTTGTTGCAATAGTTTTACCAAATTTTCCACCGGTGCCAAGCATACATGTGCATGTAGATGCCATAGAGTACATTTACTTGCAACAAGGAGATGTCCTGGCTTCTGACAGTGCGGTGTCTCCTGCTGGTGGTGCCATGATGCAGAAAGTGCACCTGGGTCCTAGAAGAGTTTTGTCAAGAGCCTTGCCAACCCCACTGCCAGGCTTAAGCAGTTTTGAAGTTAAACTTCAAACATAACACAAACATAATCTAACCTCTGTTTTCTCAAGCACTTAGTTGTGTGCCTAACCTCCACCGAACTCTTGAGCGTAGTCCCAAAGCCAAAGGCAGATCTCCCAGCGATTGATCGAACCATGGTGCAGATGACACAGCGCAGCTGGCAGAGCCAGGCTTGTGTGCACCTGCAGAAGCACAGTCCTAAGAACTGGCTTTCTGGGCTTCCTTAAGTCCTAAACCTACCCCAGTCAAATCACAAGAACTTTTGGAAAATCGGCATGGAAATTTTCTCGATGTTTCAGTAATGAAATTGACTGGAAGATAAGAAGAGAGCGCAAACTGGCATAGAATGTTAAAATGCGAAGTATGTAATTATACTCTCACAGTTGTAATGACTCTAATGGATATCGGAGACAAGTATAAAAGGAGAATAAATTATTTCAGGGCATAAAGAATCAGTTACGGGTAATTAAGCTGCAATTATCATTACTGTGCTGCTATGCTAGGGTTTTTTAAAACTAATTTTTCTAAAATGGAATAATGCAAGTTAAGCGTGGATTCATGTATTACGTGCTATTCAGATAAAAACGTTTTTCTACTGCTTTTAAAACATGCCGGTGGGACAGATCTCAGTTTTGCCCTGTTGAAAATACCAGGGATTTTTATTAAGCAATTTATTTCATGTCTCACAGCTGTTGAGTGGCATCATTTAAGCTCATGTTTAGTGAAGTATATAAACCCGTGCCTCCTGCCAATCATGTAAGCCAGCAGTCAGGTTCAACAGAGTTCTTCGCATGTTTAAGATGAAGTGATTTGCTATATTGGTAATCCAGAGTTCTAATTCAAAGCAAGGATGGCACTGAAGGGTTAGTGGCGGGAGGGCAGCTCCTTACTGGCACCAGTGTACAAACTGTGATGTTAGAAGCGATGACACAAAATTCAGGCAGAAGTTACCTTTGCCTGTATTGCACGGTAACCCCATACAAAGTAGCCAGGAAACAAATTCTAGTTTCGCTCCTAGCGTTGTCTCTCTTACAGATGTCCCAAGGTAGTCAGGGGTATTTTAAGAGGGCTTACTCCAAGTCCCTAAAATGTGGATGCCCTTTGGTATCCTGACTGGCTTCCAGCTGCTGCTGCAGAAATATCGGGGTTCCCAGGGCGATAGGGGTGTCAGATATCTTGGCCATCTGGAAGGAAACTGCATGGTTGGAGTTAGGTACCTAAATCCCATCAGAGGTTTTGACACATTTGTCATGACACTGAACTCCTCGGTGAGGGGCTTGTCTTCTGTTGCATATATTTATATACGGCCTTGCAAAACTTAACCAGTTTATGCTGTAATACTTTTAGAAAAAGGTTTTTCTTTTTTTTAAAAAACTAAAAAATTGGAAAATACCAGAGTTTACTGTTCCTAACTTAAACTTAACCCAGACCCTAGTGCTCAGCATTTGATTATCATAGATTCATAGAATCATAGAATGGCCTAGGCTGGAAGGGTCCTTAGAGATCATTTTAATCCAGCCTCCCTGTCGCCAGGGACGCCACCTCCCGCCTAGATCCGGCAACACATGGGGATCGAACAGGAATCGAACCCGCGACCTTGGCATTGTTAGCACCACGCTCAACTGACTGAGCTAACCTGATTACATTTGTAGACTTTTCTTGATGTGTCACACTCACTCTGCAACAGATCGCCTTCATGGGAGGGATAAGTGTTCAAAACCTCTCTTTATCCTCATTAATTAATTTGGAGCCTTGTGTATATCTTATTTGATGTCATCCAAAGTGCTTGTTTTCTCCTAACTTACATCAACTTAGTATGGTTCACAAACACTAATGAACATCTCTACATTCTACATTCCTATAGAGTGAGGGAGGGTTATCACTAGAAACATTTTGGTTTTTGTTTCTGTTTTCCCACTTTGTAATAAACAGCAAAAGTTTGGATTTTTTTTTTATGGAAGAGAATTTAAAAGACATTTTATTTTAGAAAATTGAAGCAAAACATTGCAGTACTTGGTCAAAACTAATCACTTATAACTAACATCTTGTTTGCTTTAATAACCACCAGGATGTCATCATGTTAACTGTGATTTGACAGGGAGGTTGGACTAGATGATCTCTAAGGTCCCTTCCAGCCTATGCCATTCTATGATTCTATGATTTGAATTTTAAAGGTATTTTCATATTTCTCCCTACATCTGTCATCCCTACATACAGTGCTTTTTGCATGGACAACTTCTCTCATGGTCCAGCTCACAAACTTTGTTTCTGCATCAAATGTCTTACATCTAGTTATGTTTACATTTTTGAGGGCTAGGTATACCTATAAAACTCCATCTACTTAGTGAGAGAAGGTGCTGATAGGTTTAAAAGTTTTATGGCATTGATTAAGTATTTTAGAGTGTATCAGTTTAGACTGGATATTAGGGGAAGTTTCTTTACTGAAAGAGTGGTAAGGCATTGGAACAGGCTGCTCAGGGAAGCGGTGGATTCACCATCCCTGGAGGTGTTAAGAAAACATGTAGGCGTGGCACTACAACATAATTTACTGGTCATGCTAGTATTGAGTTGATGGTTGGACCTGATGATCTTAGAGGTCTTTTCCAATCTCAAAGATTCTATGATTAAATGAAGTATTTGATCTCGGTCAAGTTGACCTCAGATGAAAATCGCCTCTCTCCTTCATTGATCACAGTATGCATATTTCACAAGACTAGTAATTTTTCCAATGGAAAGAATCAGTTAAATGGAAAATTGCTTTTCTGATTATAGAGGGATAAGGCTGAGAAGGAAAATGCATAGTGATGTTTTGTCCAGTTGGCCAAAGTTTTCACAGGTGAGCTGCCCCACGCTCCACTTTCTGCCCCAGACAGGAAGCCCCTCGTCACCTTCAGGCCACGGCACCCACAGGTCTCAGCTAGAGACTCGTGGGCAAACAAGTGCCAGCCACAGATATTTTGGGTAAGTGACTGAGAGTGATGTTCTTTGTTAGAACAGCTGAGGTTTGGGCATAGCAGGGAGCAACAACAACTCAGAGAATCTGCCAAGCGTGTAAACCCTTCCTCAGGTGCAGTGAACACAAGTGGAGAACACATCCTTGGGGTTCAGCCAGTCGTGTCTCCAACCCACCAAGGAAAAAGAGAGCTTGTGGTAGATGACTGCTACTTAGAGAGGACATAAGGTGGTTGTTTTCTAAGGAAAAATATGTACCCAGTAGAACAAGAGGAAGTTTAGTCTGGAAGGAGAAAAAAGAGTGATTGTGTGTTATAAAACCAGGATCTACCATGGGGCGTTGATTTCTTTCTGGTGCCTGATTTTCAAGCTTGTCTTTGCAAACTGATTTCGTCACTGCCTTTAAACATGTGTCTTCTGCCTAAAAGTCTAAGGTGCATACCTTGATCTTTCTTTTGTGAAGACATAAAATAGATTTTCCCACAAATTCTGCTTGGAATTGCAAAGAGCAATTCATCATATCACTGATCATATGGGAGGTGGGCACAACCCCTCACAGTGCAGTCTGTGGGCAAAAGGAGTAGATCCCCTTATCACAGCATCACAGAATGTCAGGGATTGGAAGGGACCTCTGAAGATCATCTAGTTCAACCCCCCTGCCAGAGCAGGATCCCCTACAGTAGGTCACACAGGAACGCGTCCGGTTGGGTTTTGAAAATCTCCGGAGGAGACTCCACAGCCTCTCTTGGCAGCCTGTGCCAGTGCTCTGTCACCCTCATAGTAAAGAACTATTTCCTTTTGTTTAGGTCGAACCTCCTGTTTTCCAGTTTGTGACCCTTTCCCTTGTTCTGTCATTGGACTCCACTAAGTGTTCCTTGTTGCTCCTTGTACGCGTGCATGTGTCTGCAGAGCATTATTCACAGGGAATGCCTCATAACTGTGTTTCTTAACTGAGATCGATCCAATATATTGATCCCCTGGGATCACTTTGCAGCTGAGATTCATTGCAGCAGAGTATTTGTTCCTCAAAGGCCAGGCAGAATGGAGGATCTAGAGAGTGACTAACAGTTAAAATGCTCCCTTATGGGTTTTTCCCAGCCAGAAATATTGTTTGGAAGTGAAATATGTGAATCTGGATTCTGCAGGAACTGTAAACCAAAAGGAGTCTGGAAACCTTTCTGCCTTTCTCAAGTCAACCACACTCCAGGTACCTCAGGACAATGAAATTTAATTCAGGTGAACTATGAGGAAATAGGCAATGGAGAGCTGCCTTCTGCTGGTAGAAGGTGGTGAGCTCCATCTCCTACTCTCTGATTTTTATGCACCCCGTGACCACCATACAGCCAGGGATCACACTGCAGCTACTTCCAAACTTCTCTTGTGAGTTCCTGTATACACCAAGGCTGGGGAGCAGATGGCCCCAACAAACATCCCTGTGCCTAGGATCTGGTGATTTCTGGTCCTATGGGACAGATAAACCTCCTTCACCAGACTCTTGGAAGCCACTGCTGATGAGGGGCTGGGCAGCCCCTGGCCACAGACCAACACCAGTTATCCCACCTGGGCCTTTTCTGGACGTCTTCATATAAGGTGGTGAAATGCTCTTAGACCCATTTGTTTCGGTGGTCTCCTTACGTGGGACAGCCATGGTGGGTGATCTTGGCTGGGGTGAGGGACTGTGAGACTGGCTGCAACGAGCCATGCTGTACCCTTTCCCCCTGGCAGCTCTGCATAGGAAAAAGAGCAAGAGATCACAAAAATTAACAAAATGAAGTTGTTGATCTCTTTTGCTCCACTTCTATAAATAGTACTAACCCTTAGTTTCGGTTTTATTTGTAGCCACGCAGAACATCATGACCTCATTCATATTGCTGAGATGGCAAAAGTGGCTCCTAAGTCTTCTGATTCCTTTGCGATAGCAGCGCTGGGTGAAGGAAAATATGATTTCCCAGTGTCTGGGAGATGTTTATTTGGAGAGGCCAAATATGCAAGAGCACAGCTTCCCATCTTGACATGCTTAGGAGAGGGAGCAGAGGTGCCACGGACTACATGCCAGCAGAGCTGGGGTTGGATGATGCTCATGCCAGACAGTACAGAATCTGGTTAGGCTGGTGAGGCTTTACTCCTGGTGCTTCACCTTGCCAAGCTGGGTGCCACCAGATGGGGGAAGCTCCCTGCAGCAGATCCCACTGCTGGGTGGGACCTGTTGTTTGGGACCATCCCACACCTGGCTGCATCTGCTGCAGGAGAAGAAGATTTTTTCCCCACTGGCAACCATGCCTTTAGGCCTGTGGGACTCATCAACTTCTGAGAAGTCCAAGAGGCTTGTATTTTTGCAGCAGCTGTAAATTCTTTCTTATTTGGAGAAGTGTTATCGGTCCCATCCTGTCTCCTTTTCTCTGCTCTTTCTTTTCTGCTGTCTGTCCTTCCTTCCTTCCTTCCTTCCTTTTTTAAGTAGCTGTCACATTTCTGTTTCTGCCTAAAGCAATGTTTGTCTTGCAAGGTAGTGGTTTTAAGCAACACATTGGAGATTTTTTAAATGGATGCAGCTGTTGATACTTCTAGCAAAGATGCAACTGTGTGGTACTGGAACTGTATTTCTGCACTGCAGCGTGTAACTGTGCATGTATTCCAGTGCAAACTGTCCCAAGATGGGCAGACACTCTAGCTTTTAATCGAACAGATTTGGGCTAATATGGAAATTCATGCAAATAATAGAATATTTGCACAAAGAGATGAAGCTGCAGAAAAGATTTTGAACAGGCCAAACCCAAATCTTGCTTCTAAACTGGACATCTGTTTGCAAAATTTGTATCAGCAAATGCTATAATTTCACGTACATGGCTTGGTTTCTAGTTGCCTGTGGTAACTCTGAGGCTTGACTAATGAAGTTTTGTAATAGCCATCTTCTCCACTTGCTCTGGAAAGCGTTGTCTGTGCTGACATTTCTCAAACACCAAATGCAAAGGCCTAGAAGTTCCTTTTGGATTTAAAATATGGTACAATTAAGCAAGCCCATTTTGCAAGTTCTAATCTCTCCAGGAAACACCACTCTCACGAGGAGGCGACCATTAGAAAAGTACATCCAGTGTCTTTCCACTAAGATCTGGGCTAAGCTCGTATCTCTCAGCACAGATGCTGAGTGCTTGCTGGCACACAGGATAGGTTCTTGTGGGAGTTTTGTGCAATGAAAATAGCTTGGGAGATGCTCAAAGGTCTGAAGTTTGCGGAGGCACTGGCTGTAAATATTTTTTGAAGGTTGTAATGGATCAGAGATAAAAAACTAAAGCACGTCTTTGCCAAGTGAATTGCATTGACACTGTGCACTTCTACTCATGATGCACAAGTTCTGCTTCTTATAGTGTCTTGACCACTCTGCATATTGCAAATATTTCACATTCTTTTTTTTCACTTTTTTTTTTGATGAGCACATGAATATAGCCAACTTTAAGCCACAGTCTGGAGAGGTTCATTCACAGTAAGGCCATGGAGACTTGAGAGTTGCTCGGGGCTGGCAGTTTTGTTGTCAATGTGTACAGGGTTTGTAGCACGCAGGTGTGAAGGGACTGTGAATCTCATCTCAGAAAGTTGTAATGATGGCTGTATTGATTCTCACATTCATAAAGTTTTAACATTTAAGCCTTCTCTAAAAGGGCCTCCGAGAGAAACAAAATTTCATTTACTCACAGTTAAAACCAGTTCATTTAGTTCTAGCACTTGGGATTTCTGTTATGGTTTTCCTGAAGTAGGGAAGCTTTTCCTGAAAGGACCTTTGAGGTCACTGCTGTACTGCTGCTTGGGTGATTACTTCAGCTAAACGCCTAGTAATGGATAGCAGGGAGCAACCTTTGCCCACTAGAAATACAGTACATTTTAAATATATGCCGTTAGTCCCCTAGAGGGAATGTAGTCATCTCCTTACTCTCTATTTTTCAGGTGTATTGTGGCAGAAACTGTTAACAATGCAAACTCACTTGTGGGTCCTTTCAATTTTCCCCCTTCATACCTGTTTGAGGTTGGTGGACAACACTGCCTGCAGAAGCCGGATGGGAACAGCCTCTAAAAGAGACATTGGTTGAGACTGGGGACATCATAAAATCACAGAATGTTAGGAGTTGGAAAGGACCTTAAAAGATCATCCTCTTAATTTCTCTTTTAGATTCTTATTTCTACCCCTTCAAAAAAAAGAAAAAACAAAACCAAACCCCGAACAGAAAAACAACCCCCCTGAAGGTTTTGTCTAAGTGCTATACTTTACACGTGCTAGGAACACATTGCCAGTGTCTTCATCTACTAAGATTAAAATTCTCACTTCACTACACTGAAAAGCTTCAGCCTACTTCAGCCGAGTATGATTTGAGTGTCAGATCCATCCAGTTTGGAAAGGCGTGGTGCCGAATTTTGCTGAGGGGAGCAGATGAGCCCTTGACGTATTTGATGCGCTGTTCACAGCGTACTACAGCACCCAAACACTAGCTAACCCTTTCTGCTTTTGGCAGAATTTATTGGTAGTTGGGTTTGTTCATGATCTGAAACAGATAGTTTGTAGTCCAATTTTGCTACCATTTACCCGAGGGGTCCCCTTGAGCTACAATGACGTTGTATTTTGTTCTCTGCTGAGTCTCTGATCTCCAGCTGTAGTAACTAGCACGTTTCTTATTTCTCAAGTATTGTAAAAACGAAAGTGTATAACTTCACTTGTTAATCTTAAAATAGCACAAGGGTAAATGTCACTAGCTTTCCACATAGATACATTGCACTTTCTGTATTGGTTTCCTTTTTATAGTTTTGCTTTCCTTTTTTAGTGCAAGAAAAAAGTATATTAATCTCAGATATGATATTTAAAAATTATCGAAGGGAAATGCTGCCTAAATAAACCCTATCTAGACACCTAGACTTTTCCTCATTGAGAGGATATGTCTGAATTGTTTACGGTGCACAACAAGATTTGGAGAAGTTGGACAGTGGCAAACGCGGTTGGCCATGGTTGACTGAGATTTCCCCCTTGGGCTGGTTCAGTGCTGAGACAGCTCTTATCATTTCCAAGGTTTGAGCTTGTTTAGGCCAAATGTCTTAATTGGGGTCATCTTTATTTAACCTTTTTGCATAAGGTTGTATGAGTATGTGAATATATAAATGGACTTACTTTCCCCCTCAAGCCTGTGCTAGTGTGTTGGGACTGAATTAAACTGATGGACTAAAACTTTTTTCTTCAGTGGTGGGAATTATTTTTAAAAAGGGATGTATTTGAGACACATTTAAAGAAAGTATGGCATCCTTGAAGTGAACAGTGTGTGATATGTGAAAGAAGAAGAGGGAACAAGCATCTAAAACCAGAGCTAGTTAAGTCAGTAAGTGCCATTGTACACAGACAGATGGGTACCAGCTGTCTTTTTTTGTAGATACTAAGATACACTGTATGAACTGAGGAAGAAGAACATACTTTAATGGAACACTGCGAAATTTATAGAATAAAAAAGTTCTGTAAAAACCTTCATGAAACCTAGATACTTTGTTTTCTGAAATAAGTAGGGCCATATTTGGTGTAAAGTGTCTGTTTTTCTTTAATATTCGAATGGGAAAGTATTTCAAGTTGTTTCAGTCTCTAGTGCTGTTGAAAAAACTCTGTATACATGATCATGATGAATATTTTTGTGTGTGTATCACAGATGGGTAACGGAACCATTATTTTTAGAGCCAGGCAAAATATGATACATGGCTTCTTTTTGTTGAAATGTTGATTAAATATTTTAGGAAAACAAAACTGGCAGCAGGCCAAAAAAGTACAATACCACCCACTAGAAGACATTGATTTTGTATCACATATTCAAACTTGATGAAGTGGAGAGAACAGCTTATATAAAAAAAACCAACCTTAAAAAATCCCAAAGAAATGGAAGATTCAATATTCATAACCTTACCAGCAGAACAGAACAGTACATTCCTTCAACTCCAGCTGCTGGAAGGAAATGTTACACAGTAATCTCAGAGTATAAGTTTTATGAAAAAAACAACATTCTGCCTTGATGCCTTGTTATGTTGAACAGGTCACGCTATCACTCAGCCTAGGTAACAACAGCTGTGGGTTATATTTAGGGCAATATTGATGTGCCTGCCATTCACATTCACCACCGTGTTGTGGCTCTCAGTACTGTTTTGTGGAGGGTGTTGATGGCCAAGGCCACCAAATGTACCTTGGAAGCATACCCCAGAGTGGAACAAATTCCTTGTTGTATTCATTAGTAGAAAAAACATGCAAGTAGTGTTAGTTGTAGTAGATGTCCTGCAGAATGTCATGATTAGTAATTTGAGTCAGGATTCCCAAATTTCAATATCCTAGGGACTGCAGGAATAAATTCAAATATACGATCAACAGGCCACAATAAACTTTAAGGTACAAGTAATTATAATGTTCATTTGGCTTGGTATGTTCTAGGACATTATTTTCAGAAGCAAATTCTAATTGTTCATGGGTTCTTTCCTCTCATCTTATTTCCCAGCACTGATGACTTGCTCCAGTTGAAAACTGGACCAGTTCAGCCAGCATGAGGTTTTTGTTTGTAAGTGAGCAACAAACTTAAAATCAAATCTGTAAAGAGGAAGCAAGTTGAAGCCTCTCGATGTGTGGCAATTCTTCCGGAACAGGGCAGGGGACACGCAATCTGGGATAGCCCCCGGGGACAACAGATCAATGAACACTTGCATGGAGATGTTGCCTAAGTAAACACAGTCACAGGGTCTTATTTCACAAGCATGTCTTCCTATTGCCTAGTAGTAATAGGATGCTTTTTGTACAATGAACTCTGGCTACCTTGCTCACCTAGAAAACCTGAGGTCTACAGCCTCGTGAACTAGAGTGCAAGGCATGAGGTTTGGCATGAAACAGGTGCAATGGCTGAATTCTTTTCAACCATGAGGTTGCCCCTGGGGGCACATCTGCATTTTCAGCTCCATGTTTGTGCTGGAGCTCCATATGGTTGCGTGAGTAGTGCCCGTACAGGACATTTTGTTCTGCAATAGGTTTTCATAGGTTTCGTTTCACTATGTCCCACATGAACAAAGATTGCCGATAAGTGCTCTGTATTCTGGTCAGCTGTCCCATCAAGTGTTGCTCCAGCACCATCCTGCATGTTTTCAGGAAACCTGTGCAAGTTCTGCACAGTGGCCTAGAAAGCACAGGATATCGTGGGCCCACCAGTGTCATTCCTGCAACGTCACCACTCTGCAAATGGGTGCCTTTTTAAAATTCCGCCTCCTTGCATGGAGAAAACCTTGATGTACTTTTTGGTCTTTGTGGTCAGGGATATCAACAGGGGACTGGTGAGTCACTGAATCTGAAGGTAACGAGAAAGATATAAGCCATCAGCTAGTCCTACCTCTGGAGATGTGTCAATCAAAATCAGGCACAGGGGGGCAGTGCCGGGGGTCAGAGGGATGGGATGGCAGGGAAAGAACTCCATTGCATCAAAAGCCTCTTGCCTCAGGCTATGGAAGGAGCTTGCTGCAATGGCCTGCCAACGTGAGAGCTCCTGCATGCAGATTTTGCTCCTTGCAAATTTGATGTCTATTGTTTGCTGACCCACTCAGGAGACGATGATGATGTGTGATAGAGAAATGTGCAATGCCACCATACAGCGCCTTTGCCCAGCACTAAGACTAAGTGACAAACGGGAAGTTGTTTGTGACTAGACAGGGCTGGACTTCTGGGGCTGCACGGGGCTGGATTCCACCAGTAGGAAGAGAACAAATGGCACAGCAGAAAATATTGTTACAGATCTTCTAAAGTTCATATTACCCATACATGTGGTTCTGGCTGTTCTACCTCAAGTCGGGTATAAAATGAGAAAATGTACACACATCGGCAGAAAGAATGGCGGAGGACCCTGAGCTGTGTCCCCTATAGAAGGTTAGGTACTTGATAGCAAAGAGAAGATTTGGCAGTTGGAGGATACAGGTCAGAGCAAGAGGCTGGAGGTATTCCACGTTCCTGGAAGCCAGGTGGTGTTTGGATCAATCCTTTCTGGAGGCTCTGAAGACCTTAATTATTGGTAACCAGAAAATGCAAGGGGGAGAAGTCACAGAACAAGCGCCATGCTCTTACATCTCTTTAAGCATCAGCTGCAGGTTACTGGCAAGACCAGATACGAGGCTGCGTGGACTTTCAGTGTGACCTACTGCTCTGGCATTCTCACAATTTCAGATTCCCCAGGTATCATGGATATTTCTCTATGATGCTGCAGGCCCTGATCTCTGACTGTTGGATGGCCTAAGAAGGGTCATAGAGTCTTTAGAAGAGCTGGAGGACTACTTTGTTAAGAAGCTTTTTCTCACAAATATATGCATTGCTTTATCTCCTAATGTTCTGAAGATCCAATCTATCTTTTGTTCTTGGCTTACAAAGTCTTTTACTAGGCAAAAGAATTCAAGTATTTTCTGAGTAAGCTAAAGTGGGTTACATAGGTGTACATATGCACACAACGAAGCACGCATTTGCAGGACAGATAAGTTAAGGAGAGTGTCTTATGGATGAGGCTGAACATTGCTGAGAAATATCTTCATATCATGCTAGCTGTGATGTGGGCAGCCTTCATGAATGAACCAGGTACATGGCTGAGAGGCCTCTCCACAGCGGTGCAACAGTGGAGAATGATACAGCTGACTTCCTTATGGTAACAACAGCCTCTCCTGCATTTGTACCATTCTGTGTACTGTCTGTCTTCTGTGTCCTGACCCTACTTGTGCTCACAACCTACCTTTTACTGTGGCTATATCAGTAGGTAACTTTACCTCTGTGCAAAATAAAGCTTATTTTAATAGCAAAGGATAATAAAATACTCCATCTAAAATGTGATCTGGTTATAGCAGCCTAGGCACGATTGGTACGGGCACTGGGAGGACAGAGGTCTGCAGAGAGGTGAGCGCTGGAGAGGAGAGCAGGTTAAGAAATGGTCGAGAACAGGCATGAGAGACACAGCAGAACCTGGCTCAGGGTGCCGACGAAATTACACTCACTTTGCTGCAGGTAAACTTGGCCCATCTAGAGAGATCTGTTTCTGAAAAGGGCTTGATAATGTGCACAAAATACTACATGGTCTGCAAGCTCTGCATTTTTTTTCTTGGACATGAAACAACTGTCCCCAGAGCAACTTCAATTTACCCATGACAGATCCTGACTCAGGCATAAACCCTGCTGAAAGTACAGCCTCTTTAGTTCATTATTCCTCTTCTGCACCAACTTCTGATGAAAACTCCTCATGCAAATATATCAAAGTTGGCACATTAACAGAATCCTTTCCTTAAGGTACTGTTTCTTCATCATCTCAGAAAGTGCAGCCCCAGAAACAGTTCTGATAGTCACTTTTCTCCATTACAACTTTACAAGGTTTTGAAACGCTCATTTAAGTAGAGTGTTAAACCTGGTGGCTGCTCTACATTGTTAACAAAACACCGCCTATCTCCCTTTGGCAGACTGTGGTGCCAAAAAATTTTCAGACCTTTCCTCTGTTCCACCAAGCCTTCCAAAAACGGAATAATTTGATCATTTGAGGATACACTAGAAAAATCATTCTCTTTATTATAGCAGTGATTTTGGAAAGTGAAGAAAAAAATTTATCCTAAGATGAAGCAGACTCACCAAGCTCTGGAGGGTGGCATCCTGGTTCTGATGGCCCTGTGAATATCTAGCTGCAGGGCCCCTGCAAGAGGCTGCCAGCCTTTAACAAACATGGTATCAGCAGCAAATTCATTAATGGATTTTGACCTAAAATGACATAGCACTGCTGCTACTGATTTTTTTAGTGTTGTACAACTGCATAAACTGAATACTTTTTAATGTAGTTCTCGTGTTCCTACTATACATATAAGCTTTGCTAAAATGCTATTAGCTGTGTTATTAATAATTAAACTTGCTCTGTCTGATGTTTTGCTGTAAAATAGTTTTGTGTTTCTGCAAATATTTGCCAGTTTACACTGAACAGCTTTGGCCAGATTACTCTGGTGTCCTCTGGTGAGCATAGCCAGCAGCCTGTGGCTGTTCCACTTTGCACTGGTCAAGTCAAAAACAGACAGGGCTTTCATTTCCACCCTTCTTGTGGGGACTTTTGCAACTGGAATACAAGTTTTTTCTTCCCAGTGCATGGCAACCTCTGTATTTCTCCATGTATGGATATATATATGTCTCTAATTCTTTTTTCTTTCTCTTTGTCTCAATCTATCAAGAGAGAGAGTTTCTAATGAGTCCAGAAATTACCACTGGAGTGCCAATGAGCATGTTCCTTCTTATTTGTTGCCAGGATTTCTGTTGGATATTTTAAAATCCAGCAACAGATCCCGTGATTTCTGCATGGGACATGCAACTACAACCCCCTCATCTTAGACCAGTTTCCTAACCACACAGTGAAACACGCAGCAGCCCTGAACCACTGTGGAGCTGCAAGATACCCTATTGCTGCGTGCCATGCCCTTGCTGTGCAGAGCTGACCAGCTGCAACTTCAAGAGATCCAACGATGGTTAAAGGTTCCAAACAGTGCTGCCATATCATTATGCTATTAAGTGGCTAATTTTAGTTCCCCTTTTTTTTTCTTTCGTTCCCGTAACTATGGTATCAAGCCAAGAGCTCTATCAATTATTCATACATCCTGCCGAAACCACTCTCCCTGGGGAGTCTATTCACAAGACCTTGTATATTAATCAAAATAGTAACTTGTAAAGGTCCTGAGATCTTTCAGCTTTGCGTGAAGACAAGAGGAATGGCTCAGCACTTATGAGAAGTGGAGACTTGATGAGCTGTCCTTATGAGAAGAAGAGGTTTGATGAGCTGTCCTTAAAATAAGTGCAGGGCTCTGCCAGGTCCCTAGTGAGGGACCAAATACTGGAAGATACAGCCAGAAGGACCAACAGAGATATCAGTTTTGTTGGGAAGGAAGCTCTCAACCCAGGGATGTTTTGAGGGAAAAAAACCACCACTTTCTTGCAATTTTTTATTAAAGTTACAAAAATTTTCCTGTAAATGGTAAACTTTCATGTTGGGTTCTCCCTTCTTCCAGTCCGAATAAAGTCTTCCAGCTAGTGAAATTTGTATAGCAAAACAATATTGTTGTTAAAATCCCTTCTTTTTCTTTTCGAAATAGAAGTGATAGCAGTGACTTAAATAACATTAAATATTGTATTGACTTCCCATCATGTGTAAAACCATCCCAAAGTACTTTAAAACCATTACTGAAGAAATTATTTCCCTTTTCAGTGGGTACAGAACATTATGTGCTGGAGAAGGGCTTAACTCAGAGTGTGTGAAGGCTGAAATCCTCCAAAGATCAGTTTTGCTGCTCCATGTGTCTCTGCACTCCTATTGCATGGCCAGCCATCGTGAATACAACAAAACCCTCCAAGCTCAGCTGGTGGTAACTTTTTATTAAATGTGTTCATTAACCTGAATGAATGGTACAAAATCTTACTTTCTTCAGTGCTTCACAGTGTGTGCCCAACAAGGGAAGAGATAAACAGAAGATAAAAAGAAAGGCGAAGCCTGCCTCACATTTATTGCCAGCAAACTTGATCTTGCAGCATCACTTCAGGTTGTGTTTGCCTTTCTTCCTTAGGAGGACAACGGTGATGTTGAGATTAACTCTTTTTCTTCTGAACCAGCTTGATTTCTCCTAATTCCTGTTCTCAAACATTGATTTTTTCCCCCACTGAGAAGCAGTATATGTTGCATCTATTTATTTTTCATATATCTGTAATCCCTTCTTCCATGATCTCACTGATCCAGAACCAGTCTATCTTGTCTTACTTTTTTCCTAAGCAACCCTTTATGCCAGTCAGAATTGCTGGCCGGCGTGACACTAAACACAGAGCAAGTACTAAAGAAGAATGCCAAGTACAACTGAAACTTTACTGTTTTTGTTTCTGTACTATATGCATTTTCATATGTTTTGCACTACGTCCTCCACCCCAGCCCCCTCTTTACCCTCAACTTCTCTGATAATGGTAATGGAGTAGGAAAGAAATACTTTGGGTACCTGTACCCACTAAGCGTATTTAATACTCCTGCTTCGTAAAACAAGCGCTTGAAATATACTTGTGTGTCAGAAGGAAAGTAAAACTAAGATAAACAAGGAGATTTATTGCCTGCATTAAACAAATTACTTCATCTCCTTGGTGAGATAAAGATTTCATTCAGGAACATGTAATAAAAAATGAATGGTTAATACTATCCTCCCAGTACACCTACAGTAATGTATGATCCATCTCAGCTCAATTTTTCCCTAATCACAGGGTATATATTTGTCATTTTTCATAACTATGAAGTTACTTCTTACCAGTTAAATTTAAGTTCAGCTAACAAAAAGGCAATCATGAACAAAAGTCTTTGTCATCTGTTTTTCTCTTTGCTTCTGGAAGTCCCTGTTGGCTGGTTTGGCTGGTTAAAACAAGCACCATAACTGATTTAGAAATCTTATGTTTTCCCTGTTGTTCTGGCTCATGTAACTCTATGTGACTTTGTGCTCCTCAACTGGACACAGTTCCTCTCTGTCTACTATTACCATGGGCTTTTTGTAATCACTGCTGTGTTTTTAAATCCCTCTACACTTTTCACATTCAAAACCACAGAGCACATTATGTTGCTTCATATATAAAAAGACCGGTCATGAGTGCAAGCAAACACTGCGATTTTCGAAGCGGAGAGGGGGAAAAAAACCCACCTACTCAGCAATCTCAGGTTTGCTTTTTTTTGAACACGTCTCTAGTGCCCCTACTGACTCACTGCCTGCGGTCTGAGAAGATGCCAGAGCTGTGGGAAATGTCTGCTCGATGTTCTCCTTCACATTGCTACCTCTCTCAGCCCCACTGGTCAGCCCTGACACCGTGAGTGATCTTGTTGGTGCTGCAGCTTTGCCTAAAACCCTGCCCTGAGGTGTGGGGCAGAGAACATATGCTGTAGGCTTACTCCAGCCGAGCAGCGGGGGTGGCTGGTAGCTTGGGGAAGTGCTCAAGCTGAGCTGCAGGCTGTAGTCAACCTAGCCTTGTCAGTCATCATCTGCAGCTCTGCAAAGTACATAGGCATCTGTGCTTGCATTTCAGCAGTGATCCTACTGCTTTCATTTGCAGCATGGAATTATCATCATCTGAGGCTCTGCGCTAGTGAAGCCACTGTTTGACACGCCGAGAGCAAAATTCAGCATACCTGTACATAGTTTTATCCATGGGAGAAGGAAGGACAGTAAGAGATACTTCTTTTCACTTAAATTCTGATTTTAGAGAGGCATCCAGATGTAGTGATGGTGAGACTGTCACTATTTAGCAATTCAGACTGCTTTCTCCAGTTCAGTGTACAGAAACAGAGACAGCACTTTACAACTTCCAGCAAACTCAGCTTTGCAACAATCCGTCACTGCATGTCCACGTTGCATCACATGTCACGTAGACTGTGCCCAAGAATGGTTTTCCCCCTTAAAAAATAAAAAGCCATCAAATATCACTTTTTAAAAAACCGTTTCTTTATTTCACCAGTCTAGGGCTGTGCATCGGCACACAGACAATTCAATCTGCTGCTGGCACTCTGTGTGCAGCACTCGTAGGTAAGATGAAGACCTTCCAGTGTCCCAAGCAAGTTTTGCAAACATGGGTGTGGTGTGTACAGCAATGAGAATGAGAGATGCAGGAAGAGTCCCCTTGGCCAACCCAAACTTCATCTGTGGTGATGATAGGTGAGAGAACTTTTTATTTTGCTTAAAATATTTCTGGACTCATTGTTGCTGACTCCGGTCCTTTCTAGCCATTCCTTTGTCCCTCGCAGGCTGTTGACTTCTGCAATGACGGTCTCCTCCTCCATGTCTCTTCCCGCTCTTGACAGTGTAATTATTCTTCACAGCCTGCCTGGCTTCTTTCACAGTGAAAGGGTCTGTGGAGATCCCAGGAGCCCATAGCGGGGAGTCAATCTGTAACCAAGCTGTTGCTGCTCTGGCCAAATGAACGCTCCGTCATGACAAAGGGTATGTCTCCTGGCCCATCTTCTCCTATTTTTTTCCAGTCAGTTATACACAACTGGTGAATGACAGCACTTATTTCTCTGGATAAGCCTGTGAATTCATTTATTCTTGGCATCTGTTGTGCGTTGGGCTAATTTCTCGGTTTTGTCTTTCTATATTATCTATTTGGTGATTCTCAGAGTTGGACAGCTTCTTTTCTTCCCTCTCTGTTTCTGCACCCCCCAAGAGCCCATCTGGGAACTGTGCACAAGAACATTATAAATTATTAAAACCAGATTTGCCCATATCAATAAGCTCAAGAACATGTGTTGGTGCAATAGTTGTGGTTAACTTTGCATCTGCTTGCCAGTCAGCTTTCAACATTCAGTATTTCTTAATGCCTCAACACCTTATTCTTATGTGAACCAGATAAATTTTCTCCTGTTTTTAATTGCATGAAACTGGCTCAGCCAAACTGAATAATAGAATAAATAGCAAAGACCATGTGAGTGCAGTTCCTGAATGCCAAACCTCATCAGTGATAGAGACACTTGGTTGAGTTCCTCCCAGCAGAACCTGGGAGCTGCTAGAGAAAGCTGGCACTGAAAGTGTCCCTTGTAGAAATGGTCTTATCCCCATTTGTCATGATTTAAGCATCATGCAGCTGCTCAGTCACTCCTACCCCACCATCCCCATGGTGGGACGAGGAGGAGAAAATATAACAAAGGGCTTGAAAGTTGAGACTAAGGACAGTGTGGGTTCACTCACAAGCTATGGCCAGAAGCAAAGAACAGAGTGGGCTTTGGGAAAAAAACGACATCAACTTCATTTAGACAACAAACCCATCACCATTTTACTAATCAAATCAGATTAGGATAATGAGAAATGCAGCCAAATTTTTAAAAAAATTCCCTCCACCCCTCCCTTGTTCCCAGGCTTAGTTCTGCTCCCAATTTCTCTACTTCCTTCCCCCCCCAGGGGGACAGGGAACCAGGGAATGGAGGCTGCAGTCAGTCCATCATGCATTGTCCCTGTTGCTCCTTCCTCCTCAGGGAGAAGACTCCTCACATTCTTCTCCTGCTCCAGCATGGGGTCCCAACCAGGGAAGATCATCCTCCATGAACTTCTCCAATGCAAGTCCATCCCATGGGCTGCAGATCCTCACAAACTGCTCCAGTGTGGGTCTCTTCCATGGGGTGCAGTCCTCCTAGCGACCAACTGTTCCAGTGTGGACTTCTCTTGGGGTAATGGCCCTCTTTGGGCACAGTCACCTGCTCCAGCATGGGGTCCTCCACAGGCTGCAGGCAGGAATCTGCTCCACTGTTACTCTCCATGGGCTCCAGTGGGTCAGCCTGCCATCTCACCATGGACTGTAGTGGGATCTCTGCTCCCCTCTCCCCTCTTTCTTTACTGACCTTTGTGTCCACATAGGTGTTCCTCTCACATCCCACATCTCTCCAAGAATGTGTCCAGTAGGTTTTTCCCCTCTTAAATATGTTATAACAGAGGTGTTTCCATTGTTGCTGATTAGATCAGCCTTGGTCAGAGGCGAGTCTGACTTAGAGCGGGGGCAGCTTCTAGAAGCTTCTTACAGGAACCATCCCTGTAGCCCCCTGTCATCAAAACCCACCACACAAATCCAACACACTGCTCCATGATATCTGAATTTCCATTTCCCTTTCCATGCTTTACGGATAATGGACACATCTTGCTTGTGGAGGCCTTTTGAAAGCCTCTGTTTCAAGGAACTGCCAGAATGCTAAATATTACTTGAGATTTTCATTATTTTATTGGTATGTCCAAGGAGAGCAAAATCTACCTATATGTGACAAGGCAGCTGCATGTAGTCCTGGTGCAAGAAGTAGTGATCTGGTAAGATGAGCAATGGGTGAGGCACATGGGGAATAGCCTGATCTTCATGCTAGGAATTTCACAGTAGTGCTCCAGCATCTTGAGCTCTATAAATGAATCATCAGCACAGTGAAACCACAGAAGGACACCAGCTTCCCTAAAAGAGTTTTTTTTCCTCTCTCTCTGTCTCTCTGCTACACATGAATATTTGTGTTTATAAATACTCAGTAATAACTGACATGGCCTTCTCAGCAGACAGCATCTAAAGAAATACTTGTTCTATGTTTCATTTCTTCCTGAGTTATTTTAAAGGAGATATACTATTTTAGCTTAAAATCTTGATGCTGATGCATGTAATCAGAACATTTTCTGAGTAAAAAGGCAACCAGGACAAAGGTTTTCTGAAGAAAGATGATTAAAAGTTTTGATCCTTGTTAGATGTAACTGAGGACATTATGCTGTTTGGGAACTGCACTGCTACTCTGTACTTATTTGGGTTTAATCTAGTTTTCTAAGGCAGGTCAGCATATGGTATTGCACTATAAACTCACTTTGAACCCTTTAGCCTGCTTCGGCTGTATTTTCCAGGGGGCTGTCTGGAGTTCTAGTAGTGTGAGAAAAATTAGTCACTGCTGGTGTGTACAGATGGGAAACCCAAAGCATTGCCTCAAAAAAGGGAAAGTCATGCAGAGCCTGGTCCTTGCACATGCTGATGAGCCATAAGTTGACCACTCAGCATTGATAAAGTTTCCCAAGGATGTGCTGCACCTCGCCTATACAAACTAGTCATGGATAAAGTGGGAGTAGAGGACACGAACTGGGAGGATGGAAAGGGCCGGAATGTGGTGGGGAAAGGCTATGAGGGGAAAGCTGAAGTGGCTGCAGTGGAATGGGGTGTGTGTGTGTTGAGGGCAGGGGTCACAAAACTCCAAAAACAGCAAGTGATGAGAATTCTGCTGCTCATTGAACAGCTTGCTGTCGGATGACTTTGCTCAGTGAATGCAATGAATGTGTTTGCAGCAGTTTGTAGGTACAATCTTTTCAAAGACATCAAACCTTATTTCCTGCAGTTTTGCTCTTTTTTAGTCTGGTAAACATCTGGGCTGTTTGCTGGGAATTGCCGGGCTCTTGTGACCAAGGTTACCATTAGAGGCTCCCCCTCTGTTGTGCAAGTCATTCATCTGGTGTGAGTGACTTACTATAACTTAGACTTAATATAGCATAGGCCATCCAATCCAACAGCCCTTCTTTCTGGTTGCCATGCAGTGAACTGGAAAAGGAAGGACTGAAATAATTTTATAATTCATGAGGTCAGATTCTTAAAATGAAGTGCAGAGGCTCTAGACAGCAAGACCAGTTGTTTCATAGCCCAAATGTGGGACTTCATCATCAGTTGAGATTAGTTCTTTCTTTTCACTGAGAAGATAAAGAACCACAGGGCAGTACCTAATTTTAGTTCCATTATCAGCCTTTTGAGCTCATGGATAGCAGGACTTCTTAAGGAAAACCAAGCAGTCATGCGTGGGGTTTATAACTATAGAAGCCCTTGCAATGACTGTTGATCAGGATATAGAAATAGTAAAGACCATTACAGATTGAAATATGGGACTTCCTGATTTTTTTTTCTTTTTGTTTGTCTACTGAAGTTTCTACAATGTCGTGGATATTACCCGCACAAAAGAATACGTGCAACCTAAGCAATACGACACACCCCCAAAGATTGTGGCATAAGAATAGATGTCATCATCTGTACATTTCTTATTTCATAGTAGATGGCAGAGTGGTCTCAAAACCTGATAATTTTTAATTTCTTAAATATTTTGAGGCCTTTAGGCTGGTATTAGTTAAAGAAAGAGTTAATGAATTACATTAGGGTTAAATAAAAAGTGGTTCTTACATGCTTACTGTGATAAACAGTGATGTTATTTTTATCACTCTGTCATTATTTGGTTAGTGAGAGCACCACAAAGCCTAAGCCTTAGGCTAGGACCCCAGTGCTCCAGACCAGGACCTCTCTGCTGGTCTGAAGTCGAGGGAGAGGAGATGGAGGTCTGCTAGCAGGGTCCTTCGTGCTTACCCCAGCTCTGGCAGGTCAGCTGGACACCACAGCTTGCATTCCCGGGCTGGCAATGAGGCAGAGCATGAAAGCTCCTCTCTGAGGGATCAAGAGGCTGTAAGAAGTGCAGGAA